>NC_142613.1:14610378-14761893 GCF_059453375.1 Lepisosteus platostomus
ACTTTTTATATTATGTTGCAGGACCTACAGTATATAAGCAGTTCATACACTGCAAAGCATTTCAAAGACTAGTGGTGTTAATATCATTATTCATTTTCAAGTATGCAATGTCACACTGTATTTTCCTATTATATTGAAGCAGCTTGCTTAGGCTGTTGTAAGACTAGGAGCTCCTTTTATCTCCACAAGGTAATTGCCTATACCTTAAAAGGCCATAAAGCAAAAAGCTAGATGTAGGTAGGCAGGGGGGAGATCTGGAGAGGGCAGGAAATCTCTGAAGTGTGTATAAAGAGGACACAACAGGTAAACACAGGAGAGTACAGGATAGTTAGGGTACCAACAACTTTTAACTCTTTTTAACTTTTTTACTGACTAATTAAAAAAAAAAACTAAGAAATTTTATAAGTGGATTTTAGTAGAACCTGGAATCAATCCCACCCTACCCCACAACTAGATTAGTATACAATATGGTTTCTTGCATGATCAAATAACATGATGAAAAAGTTAATATTTTTTCTGTATTTTTATCAGCATTTCTTCTTCCAATGCATAATTGTTCTTCCATTGAGAAGTCCTGGGTGAATCAGCAAAGACACTTAAAGTTATGTAGATTAGCCATATTTAAATAATTTAAATTGTTGGCCTTTACATACAGATAATACAACTGTGATAGAATACTGGAAACAAAACAAAGCAGATGCAAACATTTCCATATCTAGACATGTGAATTTACACATTATGTAGACCGAAGCACATGCTTTTGCAACTATTGATGTTTACATAATGGAGAGAATACCACACAATATCAATCAATAAATATAGATTTTAATAATGCTGCAAATATTATAAACTTTTACTGATTGATTTTCATTCTTAAATCAAGGTTATTATCCTGAATAGATATGTCTCGGCAAGGCATTGTTGGAAGTAAAACATCACATTTATCCAATCAGAGTTTAAGGACTCAAAGTCAAATATAATAATTACAGTTAACATTTTAAAATATTTCAATACTCTGTGCCAAGATCCCAGTTCAAATATATCAGATAAGCATAAGTAATTTAAGTGCATCATCTATTAGTTCTGAATTTAGAAGGAGTGTTTCCTAGTTGTTTCAAAGTGAATCAAAACAATTGTTTTAAAAAGTATTTTAGATGTTTTAAATCTTCACTTTATTCCTTCTTATGTCTTTCAAGATTTTTTATAGAAACTTTTTGTCAGTCTTCCAAAAATGTACATTTAATTTCCAATTAGTTGAAAATATGTTAAAACAATTAAAACAAGACCCCTTGAAGGTGTTGAAATACAGTATAAGGACAGTTAAAGTATTTTCCTGTCATATCTATGTAAATGAGGTATCTACATAACATACTAAACATTGAAACAGCATAGCACATGTGCAACTGCTAAATGAATTCTGTTTCACTTGACATATATTGTATGCAAATGCCTTAGAAAGGAATGTTTACTCATTCACCCTTTAAATTGGGAACATGTTTTGCTTTTTTTAAATATATTGCACTATATATGTATAGCATGTCCAATTACGGCCAAATGAAATGATTTACATTTACAAAGCTTAAGTATAAATATTGGGTAAACAAAACAGGCTTTTAATTTCACTTGAAGCTGTTCCAAACTGCATACTTATGTAACTCCTAATCTCTGATGCTAATATTTATTGCTAAGCTTATGGCTTTATGTATTTATTATTTTTAACTCCTTATTCTGTGGCAATTGCTATTTTGTTAAAGCTTACCTACAGTAAATATTTTACTTGCAGTGTTAGGCTTTTAGTCTGGCTGGATGATCTCTGTGGTAAAGGTGTGGTAATGGTGTACAGTCACAGTTGTTACTGCTGTAGAAGAATCATTAAGGTTGTTGGTATTCCATTTTTTGTGTTTTTAATTATTTTTGTATTTGACATTCAGTGTTAAACACCAACCAGATTAACCACTTGGGCAGTGCACTTAATAGAATGTAGCTGGATAGATGATCTCATTCATGCTTTAGCTGTTTTCACATGCTCTCGCTCTCATTCATTGCACCTGGAGGTTGTGAAGAGAGCAACCATGACACCCTGAAGCAAAACAGTCACAAAAAGAAAGAAATGTGCATGATTTAAATCCCTGCATAATCACCAATTTGCGTCACTTTCTGCCAAGCTTCCAAACCTAGCTCTGCCAAACCAAGGTCTTGAAACCAGATCCTTAGAATCTGAACTTCAATTTTTGGGTGAATTGCAAAATTCTCTTTTTTCATGCTTTTGGACTTGGATTTGCACCTTTGTAATGATTTGAGTCAATATCTATTTTTATATATGAGTGTGAATGCTAGCGTGTCCATGTTAAGATGAGGTGCACTCCTGAAGAGTAGCACAGTATTTTCCATAGCTTTCAGCACCTGATGTGAAGCCTCCTGGCTGTTAAATATCTATTCACAAAACAAAATGTGTGAAAAACAATGCTTTTATGTGATGGTACTCTGTGAAGTTAATGATTCTTCTGACTCATGGTTTTAGTAGGAAGGTCAAATTCCTTTGCTTGTTTTGCTGTCTGGTTTTGGTTTTCATGTAAGCACATTTTAGTGAATGGAAATGCCTCTCTTTCTTTTACTCATTCTTGTACATACTGTACAGTATATACTTATACTCACTCATACTTATCTTGAATGGCTTTTTAAAGCAAATGTTTGTATATTGAGAACAGTCCCTCCTTCCTGATATTGGTACCTATTCCTTCCATCCATAAGAATAATATTTTTTTATTAGATAAATCAATATGGACAATTTTTAATATCCGGTAAAGTTTACTTAATTTATCTTTACTCTGGAAAAACGTAGAGAAACAGTTCTTGTTAATCTAGGCTTTCATGTTAAAGGAATCTGTCATACTAATATTTTCCCATTGCACCCCTGGCAGCAACAAGAATTTACATGTCCTCCTATATGGAGCTGTTCTTCTGGCATTGAATTTGTAATGCGTTTGGCATATACAGTTCAGCCCTATGGACACACGGTTGAGACGTCCATTTAAGCTCGAACTCTGACATGTTTTCTTTTTGGGGGGGAGTGGGGGGGGACTCTGCAATGAATATCTCTATTTTGTTTTAGATTTTCAAAAATATTATTATTTATTGTCATCGACAATCCAAAAACTGTAACAGAAAATTAGACCAAACTTTTATTCACTGTATAAAACTGGCTGTTAACATTTTTAAGTTCAATAGCCCTCAGCACTAACAGTTCTTATTTGCTTCAAATCAATTACATGCTTAACTATCTATAATCTAGAAGGCTGTAAGCAGTTAAGGTTTGGTGGCCAGCCTTTAAATCTGTAGGACTTTAAAGCCTAGGAAATGGAGTTGTCAATCACAGAGATTTCTGAGCTCCTGAAGATTGATTATCCCATTACTTCTGTCCTCTGTTGTATTTACTTACCATGCCATTACCCACTATGCATACATTTTGAATTTCTACTCTTACTCAAATGTATTTATTTTCAATAACATACCATCTGGCTCTCTTATACTCTCATATACAGATTACAAGGTTATTTGTTATTCTATATAAATTGAGGATTCATTTTTTTGTTCTTCTGTGTGAAAAAAAAACAACAAAATCCTCAAGGTGCCTGTAGGTGTCTAAAACTTGCAGGAACCAAAACATACAAATGAAGAAATCTGCATTCATGGGTGTATTTCTGGCCAACATTCTAGTATCATTCGATTCTCCTGAACTAACATGGATACTCTTTTGGAGTAATCAATGGAGATACAGATGTAGATGGTGGTGGAGGTCTTGTAGATTGCACAAGGGCAGAAAACTTCAATGCTTAGATTTAAACTATTCAGGAATTAATATCAAAACTGGAACTTGAGTGAGTAATGAAAATAAATATGATGATGAATACTCATGCAAAGTTGCAAAGTCTGGAGTGCAAAACAAACTTATATTTGTAAAATGAGAGGGAAGCTCTGTGACAGTGTAGTCTGTATTTTATGTTTATATAAAGAATGTTGTATACTCCATACTTCTATACTTTTGTGTTTGTATGGGATGTGTATGAAGTATGGGTTATACAGGTACTTCCCTTCCCTATTTTCCATAAATCACTGCAATGTTATTCTTGGTGTTTCCTGTTGTGCCGGTGACCATGATTTGTCTCCAGACTAAGAATACAAAATGGATAGAAGTAACTTTTCACAGTTTTCACAGTTCACAGCTTTTGACTTTAAGGGAAAGGTTACTGGTACAGTAGTCTTATACAATTAAACATGAGTACTGTACTTGTATGTATCAGGGCTGTCATTAGTATTTTAAAAAAGTGAATCTTGCAAATTAAATGTATTTTTTATCTGTACTGATATATTTTGAGTGATTCCTTTAAGGACGATTCGCCTTGTGTTTTGAAGAGGTGCGGCTAGGAAAGGTCAGTATAGAAGATGATTTTTTAAATGAAGGTGGACACTTTAAGAAGTTGTAGCGGCGAGGCTTATTAATAAGAAAGAATTAAGTGTTCTGAGCTTTCCCAAATGAGGCCCCATCTCTGTTCATCTCTGTGGTGCAGCCACAGAGAAACTATTCATGCAGGCTGATTAAAGGTTTCCTTTGATAAGGGACAGCTCCCAAAGGGGGATGCACTTAGCTAAGCCTGGCTATCATGATCAATGGTCATCCATTGGCGCCTATCTGTCTAGGGAGTGCCAGATGGACATCTGGACTGCATTCCTAAGTGTCAGGAGTAAGTGACTCATATCTCACCTTGATCAACCAATCAGGGACTGGTAGGGCCGAGTAACCCATGTGGGACTCTGATGCCCATGGAACTTTCAGCCAATCAACGAGCTGAAGTTCCTCCAAGTAAAAACAGGCAACACAGAGGGCCTGAGAGAATTCTGGGGACTTTTCTAAAGGGAATTCAAAGGAGAATTCCAGGGCAGGACGGCCCAGGAGCAGAAGGCTCCCAAGGGCAGGACATTCTCGCAGCGCGCCTCGTGACCATCCTGAAAGTCAGCCCGGACAACCACGGAACGGCCAGTGTGTCCGAGGGCCAGAACTTTCCTTTGTTCTAAGAGTCGAGAGCGGAGGCTGCCAGAGAGTAACCAGAGGATCCACCCGAGGTTAGCATCAGCAGCAAGGCTCGTGAACAGGTCGGAACTGTGGACAGCTGAATCACTATTCAGAACTAGCTCTTCATCAGGAACGAACTGGTCCTCTTCCTGACTTGCTGGGATCCACAGTCATCTTTTCTCCTGTGTGCAAACTTTGCTAGTTAAAGCCAACACTAACTAGCCGGTCAGTGAGCATCAGCAGCGCACTGTCGCAAGCCGCACAGCACAGCCTGGCACCGAGCCAGGGAGCGCGGATTGGACAGCAACAGCCTGAAACTGTTTCCTTGTGCCCGCAGGAGATCTGAATCCCCAGAGATTGGATGAGTATTCAACTTCACTGCATTACTGCTCGAGAATTCAATTGTTATCCCAACCAGTTGATATCAATTTAATTCCTAAGAGTTATGTACTTGTTTTGAGTATCTAATGTAAAAGTTATAACCAAGTGCATTTATGAAACGGTCTAAATGAATGATATACTGAACGTATGTCCTCTTGATATATGTAACTCTTTGTAACTGACTGAATATATACCTTTTGTATTCTGATAACCCTCTCGATAAGATCTGTTAGGTTTACATGCATATTCTATGTATTAATAAATGTATCCTCGTGTATTAGTACCTGTGTGTGTGCGTTGTTTGAGTTATATCGCATGGTTGGATTCTAAGGCCATCAAAAGAATCATTTTGTGATTTACTGCTACAATTAATAATTGTCCCAGTAAATGCCTAAACCCTACAGAACTGGTGCCTTCAGAGAGCACACTACAAAGTGCTGTGAGCTTTTTTATTTCCTAAATGCTTTGTTGTTTTCTTTTGATGAAAATAAATTTGTGCAATATCAGATCAGCAATTAAAAATTCCTTTGATTAAGCCAAAGCCCCGTCAGTTGGTCAGTGATAAGCCCTCTATGATACTGTACCTGTCTAATTCTTGCAGAAGTGTCCTTGGAGGGAGTTCCAATAAAAAATGAAAAATTTAAATAGTCTATATCTAAACTATAGAAGCAGTTATCTGCATCAAAAATACTGTGTACAGTACTTTATCATATACATCATATTTGCATTTACAAACAGTTCCTAAAAATTAATCCAACCAACTTTTTCATTTCTTCATCTCTGACACCAATGATCCATCATTACACATACAGTAACAGCTTTTACAAACCATTTCTCTTTTACAGTAACAAAGAGAAAGGGTTACTTATTATTAACTGAGATATCTGGTTATGCTTCATCTTCTGCTACTACTAAGTCAGTGCAATGGAGTGTCTGTTAGTGCTGCTACAGTACCTCATAGAGCCCTTGTTTCCTGGAGTCAATTCTAGACTGGTGGACCATCTATTTGGAGATTACCAGTGATCTTCATATTCATAAGGGTTTCTCTGGGTGCTCCAGTCTATTCCAAAGATATGCTGGATAGGTTCAGTGGTGTCAGTTTTCCATGCTTTGCTTTGCTTCATGGGTAGGCTCTGGGTTGTTGAAACACTTAGCAGAATTTAGTGGCTTTCTGATAATGGATGGCTGGTTGACGATAATAATTATCTGTTTTGTTTATATTACAATAAACCAATTAGATTTTTTTACATTACAATAAACTGTTTCTTTGTATTTTTGAATTAATATTTCTCATTTTGACTGGAGATTTATAGCTGGCATATTATGCTAGACTACTGTACTGTATACTGTATCGGATCCAGAGATCAATTTGAATCGGATCCAGAGAAAAGAACAATCCATCCTTTAACAAATCACTACTAATTATCAATCTGTTTTTTAAAATAAATGATGAAACTTGGATTTTTCATTGTAATGTCCTTACATGAAATACATTTCACAAATTGTTAGTGGAGACCATGATATCATGTTAATAGGAAAAATAAAGAGGAGTTTCTTTTTTTTCCCAAAATACAGGCCTTCAACTGAAGTTTTGTCACAAACAAAACTTGGGTATCATTGTGCTGTAAGTACTCAACAGTAGTACAAGAGGCACTACATGTGTCATTTTCATCAACATATGCATTGAAATCTTTGGAATATGGAAGTGCAATGATTAATGTTACACTTGATCTGTGAGTCAGTCCGCAATCCTCCCTCAAATAAAACCTTCAAAAGCATTCATTTTTCATGATGTAGTGGTGGACTGGCAGGTGTGGGAAATGGAACTGACCAAGCTTGTTTTGGTGTGTAGAAAAGTCAGAGATTGGCAGCAACCAAATGAACAGTCAAGTTCACTTATAAATGTCATGCATTACTCTTGCTCTGAACAAGCCCGTTTTCATGACATTTGTGTTTGAACCAAGGTTGTTTTGTGATTGGCTTGGCAACTATGGATCTGGGTGATAGAACCAGCTAAGCTAATGAGGTACTACTTCAGTCTTTTTTAAAATTCTTTTGCAGAGTTAATTGTCAACGTATTTTCTGGAAATTTAGAACATTTAACCTGTGGTTTTAAAGATTATTGCTTATTGCATTTCTGCATGTTTGTCCTGGGTTTTAGTCTGTGTGCAAATCCTGCAATAATGATGTGGTACTGTAAATGTAAACTAAAATAATTATGTTTATATCTTCTAAAACTTAACTAACAGACTAGTATTTGAAGGAACTGCAGGACAGATGATGTGGCTTAAAAAAAGAACAATTGGGCCATGTCAGTATTTTAGTGCCTCCACATTCAAATATTTCCTAACATCCATCCCAGATCATGACTGATTAGAAAGTATGCTGGATAGTAATTTGTAAACATGAGCATTTTGGGAAAAGCACTCCCTTTTGGTAACTTCTTTGTAAATTATCTTTAGCTGTACAGCGCATACTGTACAGTAAGTCAGTGCTGGTAAACAGGATGCTATTCTGGACAACTCTCTTGCAATACCTAGACAAATATATTTTATTGTTTCACTGTGTCTACTGCCTTGCTAATCATTTCACTTATTTTTATCTGTAGTTGTAATTTCCTGGTAAGAAAGTGAATTATTGATTTATTGCATTTACTTGTGCAATATTGTCATAATTCTTAATATTTAGGAACATAAAATGTATTCTTTTGTCCACATTACTTTCAGCTAGCTATCAATGCAGTTCTTTCTCTACTAAAAACAATCTGTAGTCCTCTGAGTTGTGCATTTCATAAAGGGAGTGGGTTTGCTGTTGGGTTTTTTTATGCTACTTTATTTCATAACGTGTCACTTCATAGAACTTCCCCAGTCAACTGCTGTTGTGTAGTCTTGTTAAAATTTTATACAAAAGCCATTATGGTGACCAACCTTAGCATGTTGGTCAATTGTTTGTTCATACTACGCCAAAAACAAAATTACTTTGTATGAAATTAAACCAAAGACATTCATGTCTTAGTGACTTTCTGTGTAGGTTGCATAATCCAGCTGCTCCCATCCTTGTTTCTACCTGATTTTATTTTGCACTTTTGCACTGCATGTACTGTAATTTTGTAATCTACAGTATGGTGCACATTTCCAACTGTAGTCCCAACCATAGAACCCTGCTGGTTTTCATTCCAGATGTTTAAATTTGTATAACTCTACTCTTAATTGACAAATTTATTTAATTGAATAATTTTAAATGTATAAACATGTTGGAGGTTGCTTTTCAATTTTTGTTCAATAATTGCAGGTACCTTACAAAAGTTCATATTTTAACTTGTTAGTTCAATTAAGGAACATTAGGAACAATTAGGAAGACAGCCCAGCTGGAAAGAGAGACATCAGGTGTGTGGGTCTTTAGCGCCCACCTTAGTGACCCCTAATCTGCAGGCTCACAACAATAGTGACTTAGCAAAGACAATGCACTGTACATACAGTATACATTTCTACTATTTCAGTTAATAAGTAAATTAAGTCTAAAGAGCCCAAGGACCAGGGACACAGGTAGCTTAAAGGAAAAATAAAATATTTTCTCATTCAAAGTTAAACAAAAAAGTAAAATCCAAAAACTAGGAGGTGTTACTGTATGTAAAACAGAAAAAAACTACACATTCTGTGTATTATATGGGTATTTTTAAAATAAAATTAAAACAAAAATACACTGAAAGTGCTATACCCAGTAACAAGAACACAAGAGAGGAGTTACATGTAGTAAGGGAGATATTTTTGGCTATTTATTTCTTTCACATTTCGATTGATCATAACCACTGTTTCTAATTTGGCTTTGTGTGGTTCCCTTGTTTGGATTCTTTCCACTCTTTTCTTCTCACCCTCTTTGTACTATTCAGCAATGACTAATGTTTGAACTGGCAACCCAAGGGTGTTTGAATCCTACTCAATTAGACAATTTGGTATTCAATTAACTTTTCTCTGTTCAGGGAACTGGAAAAGGAGAACTACAATTAAAGTGATTTAGTGATAATAAAAAGTGCACATTCCAAATGTTAAAACTATGAAATTAGTAATACAGTAAGTAAAAAGTGTCTGCAGGCTTCCGCAATAAAAAATAATTTGTGGTTCATTTTGAATATTCAAAAGTAAAAATCAATATGCACTATACGGGTTGATTTGAAAGCAGAGAGGAGGAAAATGGAAGTCAGAGTGATGATGGAGATTAATCACAAAAGCATAAGATGAAACGTAAAGATGGGCCTGAAGAAAGATTACTGCAGAGGTACCCCTAGTACAAGTAGCTGCTCAACAGCTCCAAGGTTAAAAAAATGAAATAGCATTCTCTGTTTTATCACACTTTCAAACCTTATCTGTACAGAATAAAAATCATAAATTGATTTAAAAAGTGTGTGCATTCTTAAGAATGTGCACTGTGCAGGCAATGGTTTGCACATTCTTCCCAGGATCCAGAAATGGAAATGTGAATCATCTACAGTACCAAACAGTTGGAATTCCCTAAGCAGCAGTGCACAACCAGAAGAGTGCAGTCAGGGTAGAGTGGGCACTGCAAGCTTCACAGTGAGCCAGGACATTCTTTACTCCTGGCGCAATAGTCACTCTTGTTACTTGTCAGGTGCCTCCTGCTTTGCTCGGATCTTAGTAAAAATGTACCTTGGTAATATCAAATGGAGTGGGTGTACAATTTGAAAAAATAATTTAGACATTCTTGCAGTATCCTTTTGGACATTATACTGTAAATGAACAGTACTATTATTTGCCTGTATCATTGAATTGTACTTAATGAGAGTTTGCCTCTAGCCTGAAATGTACTGGGTGCAATCCTGTCTGTGTGATTGGAACAATACAAATAGATACCATTAGGGGTCAGCATACATTGGTCTGAGTTTTGCCAAAGTGCAGTTAAAGGCATTCTTGAGGCGCTGTATAATAGAGCACTCTTGTCTCTATCTTGGGTGCACAAAGCTTCTTTTCTCAAAATGCTTCAATAAAATTCTCAGTTGTGAACATGTCTACAAATTTAAGTTACTTAAATAAAAGTGTCAAATTAATTATTAGCTGTATTGCTCTTATTTGTTTTGGGACCTGATGTAAGTATTCATATCCTCATAGGCCTTGACAAAGCGTCTTTCACTTTGTGTAAAGCTCAGAAGTATTGCCAATATCACAATACAAAGTAAAGTGGTGGAAAGTACAGTATATTGGTAAAAATACATTGAACAGAAGAAGTTTCTAAAATATACACATGAATAATCAATTATGTCCTTATGATTACACATGGGAATATCTATAATATCTATAATATTATTTTTATAATTTACTGTAAGCTTATTTTTGTTGTTCTTGAGCACATGAGTGAAGTGTAACTCGCTTGAATAAAAAAAATGTCGACAGAAACTTAAATGTGTTGCACCTGAACAGCCAAGCCTCTTTATTTTAATAATGTAAAACCTGGTTTTCAGCACAACACAAATACCTAAATCAAAATGTCTCAGATTAGGAATTGGACTATTCTCAGGCAATAAACCGTAGAATTTTGAAGCTGGATCACGCAGTGCCTTATGTCTTCAGGATAACCCTGGAGTTAAATTGCATTGTGGGCCAGTGCAATTTATACCAAACGGAGCTCTTGTGCTCTTGTGCTATTCTAGACATACAAACAACAGACAGTGACAAGACAGAGGAAGGTACTTAACCAAGCAATGTTATGCAGGTGGTAGCAAGATACACTTGTGATGCTGATAATTCATATGAAAATACATGGTCAACTAATACCACATTTTCTAAGTTTTATGTAAATTTTGAGTTTAGTATCTCCAGCAACAACACAGAAGTCAGAATTAGCTACTATCAATCAAACAACTTACAGATGCAGCCATTCAAAATGGGTGAGGTATTTCGCGGCATACCGCGACACGCCCACCGGGGTATCACGCGGTATCACGTGTGTCACGTGACTAACTATCCGGCGTCGCCTTGTAAAACCGCCAGGGGGAGCTTAACCTCTCATGTACAGCATTCGAGCCTTTAATTTTGAACTGTGTATTACAGCATGTTAATCATCAGTCATTCAAATGTTGGTATATTTTATGAAAGCAAGATTGCTCAGTTGGACAAAAGTACACAACCTACCTTTATCAGAAATATTTATGCATCAAAGCCTTTACTGAAGATATTACTAATAGTATTAATAATGGATGACTTTGGACAAGCTGTATACTCAAAGTATAATTTCTTTAGCACATTTGTACAAGCACTTGGAATCTGTCCAAGCCATACTTTGTCAGGCATTTTGTTTTACTTCAACGGGCATAAAAACTTCCTTGCTTTTAACAGGGCGTTTCATAATTTCTAACTACGAAAATGATTTAAAATGCGACACCTATCATGAAAAGAAAAAAATACACACCAGTATTCCATTTCTCCCTAAACATTGTAAGCTTCAAAGTCTTTAACTAACGTGATACCGGAGTCAACAAGCATACTTTTAGAATTTGATTAAAAGGGAATATAATATGGAATCGCGTATCTCAAGAATTTAATAACGGTATGATTATATCCGTGTACTGCGGCAGGGCTGTGTAGGGCTGTTTCGCCTGCCTGCTTATGCGAGCTGTCTTGTAGCCTACTGGTCTAGGTGCGTGACTACCAACTGGCAGGTTGTGTGTTCGAATCCAGCTGGTGCTGGACCTTTCAGTTTTATTAATTTATTTTTTAATCGCGTAACATAAACATATTACCGTATGCAAACTGTACTGTATACAATATGTATATGTATATTTAATGTCTTAACTGTGCCCGTTTAAGTATTGAATATTCATATCTAATTTTACCACTGAAGGGAAATCTTAACATAAACATACAGTATATGGCTGGTCTCGGTACTTTAAAGAAAAAAATACACACCAGTATTCCATTTCTCCCTAAACATTGTAAGCTTCGAATGAAACCACTAAATAAAGACATAAATATAGAAATCTTAAGATTTGTTTTATTTAATGTTGGTAGCAGGATGAACTGTCAGAGTGTATATTTTGTCGCAAAGTTGCTACAAGATGTTAACAGTGAAAAAGGTATTTAGAAATGAGTTATTTCAAGATGAAAAAGAAAACATACACGAAACATGGTTTCATTACGACCAGAATCGGTCTTGAGATATTTTTAACTTGATTTACAGTATTTGAGAGGTATGTCTTAACACCGATACTACAGTGCTTAAGTACTGCTCACGTATATGTTTCTAGGTTTATATTATGCATTTCATACGGTCAAATTACTTTTGAGCAACTAATAAGAAGCGCGAAACGGTATGCGTTTTAGTTTCGTTTTGTGCTGGAACCCGTGGATTGATTAGAGATATCAAGTACATACAAGTCATTTTTTAAATGTTGTAGTTCGTCTTGAAAAAATGTTACGAGTACATCATCTATCAACAATTACACAGGTTCTGTTTCCATATTGCGGATTTTGGTTAGGTACAGTATTATCAAATCCAGTGGCGCTGTGTGTTACTTTACTGAGTCCCATGTCACATGGTCTGTGATTGAAACCTGTCGTCACAGCCAGCACTCTTCAGGTGTGAGGGTCTTCTGCTCAGAATGAAACGCTAAAATGTTTGTGTATATTCTAATGGTAGTGGGGGCAGGGTGTGTGGGAACACCCTGCATTGGAGATCTATGTTCTTCACACCTGAAACATTTTCTTTGAAAGGATTTTCTTCGCAGTTTAACCGATCTTGTTACAGCATGTTACAGTTTACTATTATTAACCATATTAATTTTAAGTGCTTAATGTAAAATCTTGTAAAAATATATTTTCATTGTTCAAATATACATTAATATACATTAAGTCTGACTATCATATAATAAGTTAAATACAAAACTAAAGAAAAAATAGGGTTAAATATAATTCAAAATATTTTGCTAACAATGTTAACTGTTTATGAATAATAAAATGTATTAACTAAGGAGTAGGATGGCACAGTTGTTAGTATGTTTTTTGTTTTGTTTCTTTTTCATAAATACAACAGTAGTACTGATGTCTCAGTGGCTTTCAAAATTAAATTATGCATGCAAACCTGTGAACTAGAAAGATAACTAAGATTTTAATACTAATTAAATGACCACGGGCACTTTCCACCCCCTCTACATTCTCAGAGTAGAACAGACTAACCTTCTAATGAAAGACGGTCCACCCCCCACGGACAGGAAAAGTGCCCACAGGCACTTAAACTTAATATGGTCAGTAACAGTAAACAGTAACATGGTAAGAAGGAGCACGTACAAACGTTTTCGAAATAACCACATGTAAGACTCTGATGCTTAAAATGTTTAGGGAGAAAGTGGAATACTGGTGTGTATTTTTTCTTTAAACTACCAATACCAGCCATATACAGTCTGTAACGTAGGGATTTCTATATGTCTTTATTTAGTGTTTACATTAGTGACAAAGGCTAAACTTTTAGCTTCAGTAACGTGTACATATCTCCCCTTTTTATAAAACGACATGGTTGAAAACTGTTCCAGAGCCACTGTTGTTTCATCAGTGAAAAGTACATCATGAAATGCCTCTCCCTGTTCAATCCACTGGAAAAAGGAAAAGGAGCATAAAGCTTCTGATGGTCATAAACGATATTCATTTAGGAGCAGCATCAGAGGTATGTTTTTAACTGCACTGCATTGGAGAGAATACCATAGTGTGTTTTTTTTTTTTACTCCCTGGCGGAAACTGGCTTCCAGAAGAATCAGTATGGCTCAGAGATTAAATAAAACTTCACAGACATTAACGAAGAGCATAACGCGTGTACTGTATACACTGCAAGTACAACCCAACTCTCTGCAGGAGTGCTGGCTGTGACGAATTGAACCGGTTTCACGGGTATTTTCAAAGTAGGAGGCGAGATTTCCAGCGAAAGACACCCCCTCCCCCCTCAAAAACCCAGTAAATACAGTACTTACTAGTTAAAGGCTAGGCTCCCGACTACGGCGAAAGGAACCCTTCTTTCATTAGAAGACAATGAACATATTTTAGCCCTTAATGAATTAATAGCAAACATGGTTTACATAAAAGACATTTTTCCAAGAAAGTTTAGCCTTTGTCACTAATGAAACCACTAAATAAAGACATAAATATAAAAATCTTAAGATTTTTAAAATACATGACTTTGCTAAAATTTATTTGAAAATAAAAACAATTACAACCGCCAGGGGAGAGAGAGAACAGGGGAGGGATGTTGGTTTTGCATAAGGGGCGGGGCTATGGAAATTAGGTATGTTTGGGAATGTGTAGTTACATGTTCTGGCTGTTTGTGAATTATCGTTGTTGAGTATGGAGTGTTGAGGTATTGATTTTGTGTAATGCTTTATGTTGAAAATTGAGGTGGATTTTGTTTATGATAAACAGGATAAACTGGGATGGGAGGAAGGTTTGGTTTTGCATAAGGGGCGGGATTATGATAATTGGAGGACTTTGCGAGAGTAAAATGGTTTGATTATTTGATTTTGTATTGTGGTTGTTATCTATGTTTTTGGTTGGTATTATGTTTATATGGTTGTTTTTGTTGGTTGGTTGTTATTATGGTTATTAATAATACGATCTATAGTTGAAATCTGAGCCTAAATAAAAAGAAAAAGCAAGTGATTAGGTTTATGAGCAATCTAATTACTTATTCGTTTAAAAAGCTATATAAAATAAAGTTTATTATTAATTTGCTGGACAGAGCGGTGAACATTATTATGCATAAGACAAAGATAACGATCCTGATCAGTTTAGAAATCTGTGTACGCTGTAAGGTTTTTACTTCTTAAACTTTTAAAATACACGTTTTGAATAGAAAGAAATCCTCTTCCTGGTACAGTACTGTATGTATAGCAAACCAGCACGTCTTTTTTCTCCAATCAGAGGGGTGTCAGATGGTGTCAGCCAATCACCATTCTGCGTTGGGTAGCAACGGGTGACTGTTCTCAGGCGGAAGATGTAAACAGCTTAATGTTCGTGTTAAATAATTTTTTTAAATTAAAATTCATTCTATACAGCAATCACATATTTGGGTACCGTTTCATAAAACTTTCATGCTTAAAATGTTTAGGGAGAAATGGAAGACTGGTGTGTATTTTTTCTTTAAACTACCAAGACCAGCCATACACAGTACAGTTTACATACATACAGTAATGTTTATGTTCCTAAATTAATATCGTTTATGACCTTCAGATGCGTTATGCTCCTCTTCTTTTTATGCTCAGCCACTAAAATTTCCCTTTAGTGGTAAAATCCATATAAATATTCAAAACTAAGCGGATTAAAATGTGCACAGTAAAGACATTAAATGATTAAATCTTTGCACTACCAACCAATGCACCACGAGTGCCCCTGTCGGTCATTTTGGCCAGCCAATCACTTGCCCTGCGGTACCCTCCGGTGCCCCGCGGTGGCTTGTGGGTAGGTTACCGTACCGCGGGTTTTTACCGCGCATTTTGAATGGCTGCATCTGTAAATGGGCCACATGGCCTCTTCTTCTTTGTCAGCATTCTTATAATCTTAACTTATAAGAAATGGCTAAATGAATCTCAGGTACAGTATGTATTCACGTAGCTAATGTTGAGAAAGAATACTTTCAGAATGTAAAGTATTATTTTAAATGTTATTTATATAGGTTTTTACAAATGGAGAGAAAAAATTGAGTTGCAATCTGTTCATTTTTACATTGACCATACACAAAATGCAGATCACCTTTTATTTTCCTGTAATGTTATTTATTTTAATGTTAGCAGGTTTAAACTAAATTACTTGAAAAACATAACTTTCACTTTCATAAAATTCACTAACCCTGACCTGAAACCTCTGTTTTTTCTTATCTTACCTGTCTCGTGAAGACATAAAAGACCAAAGGACTCCTGTTCTGTGATAGGAAATGTGATACTTAGTATAAATCATATTAATGGGTAGGACTCTGTGAAAATGTTGGATTTTTTGTAGACAATTTCCAACAGTTTCACAGAAAAAGTGATCATTTTCACAGAATACCAATATGATTGTTTCTTAAATTGCATTTATCAGTTTTAATTAAAATAATAGTTATTTTAGACTAGAGGCATACAGTACCTTGAATGATAGATGGTGCTTATCTCTGCTATAGAGGATTTCTGTAAGACTGGGCTCAGTGAATCCAACTTCAAGTGGAACATGTGTATTGAATAAAATAGATTTCCAATTGCCAAACATTAAACATGTTGATTGAAAACTACAATAAAAAAGTTTGTAAAATGAACACTTGAACATACTATTCTTAAGAAAATCGTAGTGTGTATAAAATATACTCCATATGCAATCCAAGAAAAGCCAAGTTAATTTTGAAAATTGAGCACCATCAACTGGTTCTCTCTTTCCTCCTTTGTGAACATTCAGGAAAGAAAAGCAGTAGAAGAAATTGTTGAATAATCCAATTAATAAAAATACACAGATAAAGAAATATATAGATGAAGGAAGCACTTTATAAAGTGATAAGAAAAGAACAGGATACAGTTAAAAGTGGTACTGTATAATTACAGTTTATGTCATTACAAGTACAGGTAAGTAAAACAGGATAAACGAAAGGATAATCAAAGTCCAAGAGAGGATGCAAGGAATATCACAAAAGGAGCAAAAAAATGTTTTTCAATGACAGCCCAAAAAATGGAACACTAATGCATGGATTAAAGAATCTCAGAGATGATAATGCGAAACCTTAAGACCTGAAAGGCCAGGGAATATTATATTAAACTAACATTTCACTCAGGTTTTTACAGTACCAAGGAAGTAATTGGCAGCATGCTACAGATTGAGCAAAGATAAAGTTCTAAATTAAATTGTCTTAGTGTAGAAAATGCAGTGTTACAGATATTAAAAGCACTTAAAAAACTAATCTCCAGTCCTGATAGTATTCTGTCATTGGTACTTCAGGAAATTAGATATCATTCATAGACCATTAAGGACATTTAACAGTCACTCAAGACATAGACAATATTCAATGACTAGAAAATGAATGCAACTCCCATCTAAAAAAGGTTGGTTAGAACAAACAAAGTAATCACGGACCAAGTCTTACTTCTATTACATGTAATGTAAGCTTATGGTAGCAGATATTAAAAGCAAACCAGAGGATTAGCAATAGAATTCTGTGGACATTTAGTATGGATTTAGAAAAGGTAGATGCTTGCTTAACTAATTTGTTACAGATTTTGAACAAGCAACAGAACTGGTAAAAACAGTATGTGTTGTATAATATTCAAATTTTTAGAAAGCTTTTGAATCAGTTTTGAATAAGTGCTTTTGACACTGTTGACTATGACATCCTACTTTCTCGTCTTGAGACTCTGTTTGGAGTTTCTGACACTGTTCTCAAATGGTTCAAGTCTTACCTCACTGATTGCTGTCACTTTGTCTCTCTTAATGGGCATACGTCTGAAATTGGTCTTGTTAAGTCTGTTGTTCCTCAGGGCTCAATACTGGGCCCCTTGCTCTTCAGCATTTACATGTTTCCACTTGGTCAGCTTTTAAGATCACATGGCCTCAGCTGTCATTTATATGCTGATGATACTCAAATACACATCCGTACCAAACCTGACACTGATGTGGCTGTGCTTATTCTATCTAATTGCATCTCTGACATAAAAACTTGGATGACTCAAAATCTCCTTCTTTTTAACTGTGACAAGACTGAAGTCATGCTTATTGGCACCCCCATCAACTTCGTAAAGCCAATCCTGTAACCCCATCTGTAGATGGTTCTGTACTTGAGCTTCAGTCTAAATTGAAAAACCTTAGAGTGATATTCGATTCACGATTAACATTCGACCCACATGTGCAGCATATTGTCAAAACATCTTTTTTTCACCTCAGAAATATCGCTCGACTACGCCCTATGCTATCACTTAATGTGTCAACATTCCGTGTTGACTTTAAAATCCTCATGCTCACCTTTAAGGCTCTGCATGGCTTGGCGCCTCAGTACCTGTCTGAACTATTATCGCCCTACTCCCCACCTCGCAACCTTCGCTCTTCTAATTCTGCTCTCCTTACTGTCCCCCAAGCCCGTCTACATTGTATGGGTGACAGGGCCTTCTCCTGTTATGCTCCCAAGCTCTGGAACTCTCTGCCCAAGGATATCAGAGAGTCACCTTCTCTAAACTCATTCAAATCCAGACTCAAAACCTTCTTCTTTAGAAAAGCCTTTACTTAACTGGTTCCATTCTTCACCCCTCTGCTTTTCTTAGTACCACCATCCCCAGTCTCCTCTGTATATTGTAATTGTTTTATCTTATGTATTCTTTTTATTGATTGTTGTTGAGATTCTGTAAAGCACTTTGAGAAGCCACCTCTAAAGGTGCTATATAAAATAAAGTTGTTTATTATTATTATATTAAGTTAATCATAAAGGATTATGAAATTGCACACACTAGGCATGAAGGTTAATGCAAGTGTTTGAAAACTTGCATTAACCGGATAAGAAACAGAGTATAGATCAGATTGAATGCTCACATTGGAGTGATGTCATACTTCAGCAATTACATGAATCTTTATCAAGACTACCGGTCTTCCTAACTTGTCAATTATCTAAATTTTAGCATAGTTTATAAACTATTCAAAATTATAGATGATAACCAAAAAGGATTACATTGGTCAGATTGGAAAAACACTAAATAAACTGCAAGGGAATAAAAATACTTTGAAAATGAAAATAAAATTCCTATTATGTGACATTGAATGTAGGCAAATGCAGAATGATACAGTACACACAGCTAGACAAAATTATACATACAATATGAGACATGAAACACTGAGCATGAAGAAGCGATATACTGTATAACACATATTGCTCACCTCACGTACTGCAGAAATGGAAACGACACCCTCTCATGCTTCTTATTTTCTACTTTTATGAAAAAAAAAAGATTTAAGTGTCTTATGTTGACATTTTTATTTTTTAGACAACATGTTGAATCAATATATATTAAAATAATGGCAGCATACATAATATACAATTTGGGATACTATTTTAAAATTGTACATTTTTCAGATTTCAGTTTGAATATTGTGAAAAATTGTAGCCACCAATTCACAGAAAATACATTCTATAATCAGTCCAGAGAAGAGTGATACATCCCTAGACTTTGAGACTACACAAAGTGGTAGTTTCAGAACCTGTAGTTAAAGTATATTTGAACAGAATATCCATCCATCCATTTTCTAACTGCTTTATCCAATACAGGATTTTGGGGGAGCCAGAGCCTATCCTGGCAAGCAATGGGCACAAACATGTACACACTCACTCCAGGGCCATTTTTTGCAGAAGCCAATTAACCTACCAGTATGGTTTTGGACTGTGGTCAGAACCCAGAGAACCTGGATGAATCCCATGCAGACTTGAGGAGAACATACTGTACAGTACAAACTCCATGCAGATAACATTTTAGGCCTGGAATTGAATTCAGGGACCCAGGTTTGTGTGGCATCAATGCTAACCAGTGTGCCACCATGCTGCCCTAAATGAAATACATAAATTAAAATGATATTTATCACATTCAGCACTGAGATTTCTTTTCAATGCCTTTAACAACATATTTTACAGAGGTCATCGCTGGTGATTTACCATGAAGTCCTGTGACGGTCTAAGCTTCATTGGAGGTGTGTACTATGACCTTACAAAGACAAAGTTCATAGCAGCGATTTCTCATTGTCATGCAGCAAATTAGCCCAACTTCCATTTCTTAAACTAAAGTCCTACCATACAAAACTCCTAGTGGTAATTTCCCACTTGGGTAACTGAGATAAAATATTGAAAATTACACACACAGCTGCAAAGCCAAATACTTTTTTGATAAATTACAAACTCACAGGCAATTTTTAAGTCATGATGTATCACCCTATTATAAGCTTGAGCCTACATCCAATAACTGTAGTCAAGCTCTGAATAATTTGCCAGGAAGCTGCTACTGTTGTCATGTAACACTTCAATTCTGCATGATTCCTGCTACTCAGACTCAAAGCTTTTACTGTGATCAGACAAATTTGCTTGAATCTTTTTTTATCTTCATGTTACATCGTTATTAAAACACTGGAACATTTCTTGCAGTTTTAAATGATACAATTTTTTTTAATTGTAAATATAGATAAGTACAAAGTACTGTACATGTACTGTATATACTGTATTGTATATAGTACATCTTCTATGCATCTACAGTATATCTTCTCATGCTGTTTACAATGACTCATGCTTCTATGATAACATTTATTTTGTTTACTCTTTTCTCTGGAACAGAAATGAACTACACTCTAGGAAGGATTCAGGGAAATGTTTAGGCATGTTTGGAAGAAGACAGGCCTAACTCCCTGTAGATTTATAAAAAATGTGTCACCATGCCTGTTAGGATGTCTGTGAGTCAATAGTCACTTTGAATTCCAGTCTTAATTAACTATAATCCTATAGTTTTTCTGTCCATCAGTAATATATAATATATAATATATAATATATAATATATAATATATAATATATAATATATAATAATATTCTAAAACTTTTTCTTAATCTCTTCATCTAAGAATCTAACATATTTATGTAATTCTTATAAAACTATATAAAAAAATACAAAAAATAAGCAGTTAAGTTGCTCATCTCACATACTTATTTCACAATATTCAAACTGAAATCTGAAAATCTAAAAATTGTAGCCACCAATTCACAGAAAATTATGTAGCGCCTTTAAAGATGGCTTCTCAAAGTGCTTTACAGAATGACACCAGCAACAACAATTAAAAATAAACAATACACAAGATAAACATGATGAGAATACACAGAGGAGACAGTAGATGGTGGTACTAAATACAATAGGAGCAGAGGGGTAAAGAATGGAACTAGTTAAGTAAAGAAAAGCAAATTTAAGCAACTTCAGCGTAACTTTGTTTTGTGCTTTAGGTCATTTTCCAGCTGAAATGTGAATTTGTAGCTCAATTTTAAGTCTTTAACAGACTGAAAGGGTTTTCCTCTAGTATTTGACTGTTCTTTGATTTGCTCCATCCATTTTTTCCTTCAGTCCAAACTAGCTTTCAGATCCTTGCTGAAGGAAAGCATCCCCATAGCATATAGGAACACTACTGTGCAGGGATGGTTTTGACTGGGAGATCTGCTGTGTTGGGTATGGGCCAAACATAATGCTTGTCACTTAGACTAAAAATGTTCCTTATCAGAGCACAACATCTTTTTTCACATTTTAGCATGATCACACATGTGCTTTGTTGCAAATTTCATACATGCCAGCTTTGAGGAGTGATCTGGACTATAATATCAGGCATTGAATCATGTAACTTTTTCAAAGTTGCCATTGGCCTCACAGTGTCATCCCTCACCAGTTCCTCACTCTTTTTCCAGCTGCTCAGTTTGGAGGGGCAGCCTGATTTAGACAGTATGGGTGGCATAATACGTCTTCAATTTCTTAATTTAGTAGACTATGCTGACATGGATTTTTAAGGCCTTTGATATTTTTGTACCTTTTCCCGACCTGACCAAGGAACGTCAGAGAAACAGGTGTTTGTATTCTGAAAACATGAGAAACAGAATCATTGCTCACAGACAGACATTAAGGTAATTTTACACACTTAAATTATTTTTTGTAATTAGTGTCAGAGCAAACAGGTTGAATACCTATGCAATCTTGACTTTTCCATTTTTATTTGAGATTAATTATATACAGCACTTTTTTTTTGCTCTGGATGTGTTGTGTGGGCTGTGTACATACTCTAGGTGAAGAGATCATTAAAACGTGTTTTTAAGGGGGGTGAAGTAACCACCGACTTGTTCAATGTAAAAGCTAATGCAAATCAGGTTAAGAAATCAGGCAAGAAAACACAGAAAAAGAACCAAACATGGCCTCCTAACAAGAAAACTTTTGCGAAATCAGCATCAGGAATTGTCTGGTGTACAATCAGCAATATTTAACCTGTCAAAAGTTTATAGCCATATCTAGCCTGCCAATGGCAGGCTATGTTCTTAGGTGACCAGATAATTTGTGGCATCTAGGGGTCAGAGACCAGTAAACAAACACATGCTTAACCAAGAATGAGGCGAATTAGATAAATTCCCACAAGACAACATCCACAACCTGGTGTAGAGCATGTGCCACATGTTATGTCTGCCCCGCTTTGAAGTGGCAGGGCACGTGCAGCTTTAGAGGCCTCAGGACATGTCTTCACCCTGCACTGATTGCTAAGGAGACATGTTATGCAGAGCACCTGGCTGTGGTGAGAAGTCACACAGCAGCAGCTGCCTCTGGTTATTTAAATCTTCACTCCCCAACCATCACCCAGTGTTTTCCGATGAAGTCCTCCCTGCCTTATCCCTGCTCCAACTACCTTAAATTTCCACTTCCTGAACTTCCCAGACTCCACAGACGGACCCTGTCTGTTCCCTGTACTTTCCAGGACTGGTCCAGTCTGCTGAGTGCTACAGTGACAGGGGACCCACAAAAGATTTGTCCCTCTGTGGACGTGTTATTAGGCCCTGTCCAGGGCATGCCAGGGTAATTCTGCTTAACATGGTTCCTGGCATGCTCCCAGTTGACTGCCTCAATGATGTGTGTTCTATCTGGCTCCAGGTGTGTCCCCTTCAGCTCTGCCCAGAACTCTGGAATAGAGCACATCTCCAGACCCCTGGTTCTCCCTTCCTCACATGCCTGCACTTCAATCAGGCACTCCAGCTAGCCTGCTCTCCAGCCAGCGTGCTTATTCAGTGGGTGCATCATTTCGCCTGGTCCCTTGCGAGCATGATGACATGCGCCCCATCCTGCTCAGCTTCAGGTGCATACTGACCAGTCCTGGCACATACCTTTTTCTTCTCCCTGTTTCTGTCTTGGCAACACAGTGTCCATTGTGGAGTGTGTTGGCCACTACTCCTGCACAGGGATGCCCTTGTTCTTGGTTACATACTGTACACTTCCTTGCCCACCTGTGCTGTCCAGGTGGGTGGCACATCATAACATCACATTGGTACAGCTTGTATTGCTATTGCAACATACAGTACAGTATACTGTAGTTGTATAGTATATACTGTAATTTAGTTCAGCATAATGAATTGTTGATAATTTATTGGCATAATAAAATGTCATTGCACCTGCTGCAAAAACAACCTTGTGATTTTTCTGATAACTTTGTGATTTTTTTGCTGTTAAATAATAAGTTTTATAAAGTTTAATATTGATATGAATGAATAGCATGTTGGCAAACAGTCCATTGGGCAATGAATGAATGACATAGATGATATTTCCACGACTGGTTCACTGAGAAAATTAAGTTCCTTAGATTTGCATACAAGCAACATGATCAAAATAGGTCAGACAGATGAAAACATTGTGTATATAATTCAAGGCCTTATGCATTATGCAGGGCCTGAATATGCCCTTGTAAAAAGACGTATGTTTATACCACAGATCCATATGCTTTATGGTGAAAAATGGACAGTTCCAATATGTTATGGAGTTTTCATTCAAGGTTAATATAGTTATCCACTGTAATACATCTGTTCCACTTTAATTACTGTCAAATTTTGGCTGTAATAACTCTAGAAAAAATTGGAAACATCAGCATCATTAGGCACATTTAAAGCAGGAACTGTTTTACTGAATGTAATCACTCATCAATGTTATCAGTTAAACATGAAGAAGGCTAAAGTTGAGGACTCCCAACATACAACAATATGATTTTAAGAAGTATTTCATGAATTTGCTCTCAACTACAGTAATTTTGTAAGGATTTAAAAAAAACAAGATATTGAAATCCCATATTAATGATTAATGCCTTGTTAATAGTGCCTTTTTTCAAGTGGCTTTTCAGCAAATTAATTGAGACATTAGCTGGGTATCCAAAACTTTTTTATGTTCTGAAAAGAGGATCAATATAAGATGTTGTCACTGTATACTTGGATGATAAGCCATTTTGACAAATCCTGTCCTCCCTTCACCATATAACTCGTTCAGTGCCTGAAATAGTGTATCATTCTTGGGTTGTAGTATGCTTGTAATTCTTTCTACTTCAATTCATAAAAATGAAACAAATAAAAAAGGAATAGATAATCATCAAATTATTTTCACTGACAGAAGCATCAGTCATCTGATGGAAAGATGTCAGGCTGTCCTGTTCTCATTGCTCTGGAAATTAATTCACATTCATCTTAAGCATGCAATTGGTACCAATAGGTTTATTTGGCTCTGTGTGTATCTGTCCACTCCTTGTACTGTATATCTCTAACTCAATCTCTCACCATTATTTCCCTGGAGTCTATAGAGGGCCCTGGATATTAATTACACTGTCAATAGGTATGACTGGTATGTTTATTTAATTTATTACTAGGGGTCTCTATTGACTTCACATGCAGTTATTCTCTGGCACTCAATCTTTTTGCAAGACTGAACATGCCTTGCCTGACTATACGGAAAAGTTTTACAGAAGCTCCTACAAATTTCTTAGTTTTTTCCCAGACATTTAGCCTTGTAACTCAAGTCTTTTTTATAAAAAAATATTTGAATAACAGAGATCATCTCCCGATCTGAGAAAAATGTGCTGATCAGTATCAAGTATTTGCTCAGCTTCACAAAAAGTGATAAGCAATAATTTGGCTTACAATATTCACTAAAATTTTGGCTAAGCTTATCATTTTGTTTGCTTCTACTGCAAATGCAAACACCAAGCGTGTTGCACATTAGAAAGTATATTTTTTCGAACTTCTGATTTTTAACCATTGTGGTTAACACACATCTTGGGTCAGCAAAAATGGCAAAATTGAAGCAACAAAACAAAACTTTTCCTGCATGTCAAATACATCTTGAAGCACAGTTTGAAGACATGTGTCACAAAATGTCTAGGTGTTGTTCAAACGATAACCCCAACTCTAGCTCAGGCCCTTCTTGAAAATATACAGTATCAAAAACATTGCCCTAAGCACCAGTGTCTAAAATGTTACTTAAATAACACCACATTATTCAGAAACATTTAAAGTAACACTTAGGATGTCTAAATTTTAATTAATTTAAATAATGTATTTTAAATGAGTTTGCTATGAATCTGTTTCAATTTTCCAGTATTTGTTTTTGGAATGTCATGCTTACTGTAAGTGTTATATACTGTAGCACACTGATATTGAACATACGTCAATTTAAGCCTTTTTTATTAATACAAAATATCTGTGTGGATTTTAAATATTTATTAGATGTTTTAGGTGTTGTTTTGATCAATTGATCACTTTTTGCTTAAACACTAAATCAGAGTGTAAGCACTTTAACAGTTCAAGTCAAAAAACCCAAAAATGAACTATTTTTCAGTTCATCATGAAAGCAGTGCTTTTCTTCCATTAGTAAGTTGAAACAGCACCTCACATGGATTCAGCGCAAGTGGAGACAAGTCCTCAATAAGAACAAATCAATATTTTGGGTAAATCGTTCTGAAAGATATCAGAGACTGCCACAGAAATACAGAATTATGTAATTGTTATTCTACACAGCTTACTGATTGAAGGGGGAGGGATATCTAGCTGCTACATATAACTCTATTTATAGTGAATGATGGCAAACAGAATACACATCAATACATTGATCAAATACTGGTACTTGAACAGCTATCCTTCCTGTGAGCCTATCCTCACGTGAAATGGTTCAAGTAGAACTATGCACACCCTTGTCAAGCTCCTACTCTGTCCTGTTTCTAGATTCCCTGTGCTTTGTTTTTGTGTGGGGCTGTATATTTCCTGGTCACCCTTCCTCCTTGCTCAGCATTGAGGGTTCGGATGTCTTGAGATCCGCCTAGTACCAGGTTGGCTTCTCCGCAGCCTGAAGGCATAGGTTTCTACCTGACATCATCTGACCTTCTTAGCTCAGGCTAACCCCTGTTTTGCTGCTACCCATAGGATCCTATTTGCTCTCCTGGCCATCCCACAGCATGCCCTTTCCAACATCCATGAGAGTAACAAAGATTTTCTTGCAGGATGAAAATGTAACAGTTTTGCTCGGGGTGCCTTACTTGACAGACTTGAGTTCTATTTAACATCTGTGGGTAGAGTTGTGTAGCGGCGAGGCTTATTAATAAGGCAGAATTAAGTTTTTCTGAGCTTTCCCAAATTAGGCCTCATCTCTCTGTTCATCTCTGTGGTGCAGCCACAGAGAAACTATTCATGCAGGCTGATTTAAGGTTTCTTTTGATAAGGTTTCCTAGGACAGCTCCCAAAGGGGGATGCACTTAGCTAAGCCTGGCTATCATGATCAATGGTCATCCATTGGCGCCTATCTGTCTAGGGAGTGCCAGATGGACATCTGGACTGCATTCCTAAGTGTCAGGAGTAAGTGACTCATATCTCACCTTGATCAACCAATCAGGGACTGGTAGGGCCGAGTAACCCACGTGGGACTCTGATGCCCATGGAACTTTCAGCCAATCAACGAGCTGAAGTTCCTCCAGGTAAAAACAGGCAACACAGAGAGCCTGAGAGATTCAGTAAGATTCAGAGAGATTCAGGAGAATTCTGTGGACTTTTCTAAAGGGAATTCAAAGGAGAATTCCAGGGCAGGACGGCCCAGGAGCAGAAGGCTCCCAAGGGCAGGACATTCTCGCAGCGCGCCTCCTGACCATTCTGAGACTCAGCCCGGACAACCACGGAACGGCCAGTGTGTCCGAGTGCCAGAACTTTCCTTTGTTCTAAGAGTCTAGAGTGGAGGTTGCCAGAGAGTAACCAGACGATCCACCCGAGGTGAGCACCAGCAGCAAGCCTCGTGAACAGGTCGGAACTGTGGACAGCTGAATCACTATTCAGAACAAGCGATTCATCAGGAACAAACCGGTCCTCTTCCTGACCTGCTGGGACCCACAGTCATCTTTTCTCCTGTGCGCAAACTTTGCTAGTTAAAGCCAACACTAACTAGCCAGTCAGTGAGCATCAGCAGCGCACCATCGCAAGCCGCACAGCAACAAGCCTGCAACTGTTTCTTTGTGCCCGCAGGAGATCTGAATCCCCAGAGATTGGATGAGTATTCAACTTCAGTGCATTACAGCTCGAGAATTCAATTGTTATCCCAACCAGTTGATATCAATTTAATTCCTAAGAGTTATGTACTTGTTTTGAGTATCTAATGTAGAAGTTATAACCAAGTTCATTTATGAAACGGTCTTAATGAATGATATACTGAACGTATGTCCTCTTGATATGTGTAACATTTTGTAATTGACTGAATATATACCTTTTGTATTCTGATAACCCTCTCGATAAGATCTGTTAGGTTTACATGCATATTCTATCTATTAATAAATGTATCCTCGTGTATTAGTACCTGTGTGTGTGCGTTGTTTGAACTATATCGCATGGTTGGATTCTAAAGCCATCAAAAGAATCAATTTTGTGATTTACTGCTACAATTAATAATTGTCCCAGTAAATGCCCAAACCCTACAGAACTGGTGCCTTCAGAGAGCACACTACATTACATTTTGGCTATGGCAACATAACAGTTGTACCTTCTAAGACCAATTAATTGCTTATTCAGGCTCTTTTCTTAACCACCATCTGTACCCTGGAGCAAAGTTTGTGTTACAAATGTATTGTATCCAGTGTTAGATACAGTACACAAGCTAATAAGCAGTAACTTTAACCATAGACTACCAGTTATACTGACTACTCTGTGTTTTTTACAGATGTTAAACAGCATAATTCATTTATCTACAGTTGTGTGTGTATGTTGTGTACAGAAAATATGATAAAATGTCAGTGCACCTGCCACCGAGAAGTTGTGGTTTTTATATGTTTGTGAATTTGGTGCATTTGTAAGTGATAGAACAGTGTCCTGGGGAAGACAAGTCAATACTTTTTGTTTGCTTTACAGTACAAATCATTTTGTATTTCTGATTATGGGATTTAAATGAACGATAATCAAAAGATCCCTTTTTTGGTAATTCCATGCATAGTTCTGAGTATAATTGAAGGAAAGCATACTGTGTACTCAACAAAGTTTTCAAATGACCAAAAGTATTTGGACACATTCACTTTAAGTCAATACCACAGAATTTGGATGCATATTCTTTTAATACCTGCATTATACTGTATCTGTGACCCACTGAGCTCCAGTGTGTAATCTTGTGAAGTTATTTGCTGCAACACCTTCAATTCTTGCCTAATTTTGGGGAATTCTGACTTTATTATTTCCTTCAACATTTAAATCCAACTGTGCATGCATTTTACTGTACATCTGTCCTTGGTTGCTTTGGCCATGTGTTTTACTGTATGTATGCACATTTCACACAAGCAGAGAAAATGTTAATGTAAAATTTAGGAATCATTATGATAGTTCCACGAGTAGTTATATTGTCAAGAAAAGAAGTGAGCTAGTTCAAGAAGTGGCCATGCATTCACAGGCCACGAGATTATAGTAACTCCATCATGCTTAATAGATGGGGTGGTATACTTATGACCATCTGCCATTTCTTTCTTTCTCCACACTTTAAGGTTTCTATCACTTTGTTAAAGGTGTATCATGCCTTCAACTGTCCATAAAACTGTTCCAGAATTCTTCTGATTCTTCATTGTACTTCTAAGCAAATTGTAAACTGTCTTTTCTGTTCTCGGTGCTGATGCGAGATTTATATCTAGCAGTTTTGTAATTCTGCTGTATCAGTGTTCTGGAAACTGTGGATTTTGATATTCTCAATCTTCAGTACTCTGAAAATTGATGGCGATTTCACTGACAGTTATTTTAGGGTTTTCCTGGAGACGACTCAAATAATTTCTCTGACATCAACTGCAGATGTTTTCCTTGACTGACTTGGGATTGCCTGATTGGTAATTATACCTTTGCTTTTATCTTCTTCAGTATATTCCATTGTTTATTTCCATACAACCAATTTCAGTTCTATGATTCTGAAAGCATCCTTCTATCATCTCCAAAATTGCCTGAGGTTTTTTAACAGGAAGATAATGAGTTTTTATTGTAACTTTTGACTATGAATTCCAAACACAAAAGACAAAGGAGGACAGGTTGATAGGAGGCTCTAAGCGTAATTACCCAGCAACAAACATACACTTTTCCAAATGTGCCAATATTATTGCTGCTTCAGAATAAATGGGTTCAACACTATCAATCTGTTTAATTGACCCAAGGGACTATGGTCCTTGTGATATGTCAAAAGACAAGTGGTTTGGAAAATGGGCAAATTAGAGAATACTGTAAACACTCCTTAATTGTTCCCTTCGTGCAGTTGGAGGGTTAATAGCCATGATTCGGGACATAAAAACACAAACATTTGGCTGTTTCAAATTGGGTGAATATGACAAAAATAAGTAGTACAGTAATTCAAAATTAAAAAAAAATACCAGAGCTCTGATATCATCCCATACCATGGCTAAACACAACAGAATGACAGAAAAGCTTTATGTTTGGCAAAGATAAACCTTCTGCTGATGCACTGTCAGAGGTTTGATTAATGGAATGAATCAAGCTATTAAAATTGATTGTGGATTTAGGAATTGGAAGTGATTAGGGAGTAGCATACTGTACATCTGTTCAAATTTATCTTATTTCTTAAGAATATTAAAAGAAATGCAAATATTGCAAATGTTTAAGGGTGTCTAATATACTGTAATAGGGAAGTTAATCCTAACCCTAGCTGAAGGCATATTGGCAAGTACAATATATTTTTTCAAGTTATGGTTTGCAAAATACTAAATACTAATCATATAACTGTAAACATTTCACTTGTTCTGGTTTTGTTGTAGAACTTTAAAAAGTTTGATGAAGTGTATGTCATGGTTGGGATGGATTTGAAATTCTAATTTTAAAATCACCTGGAGAACCTGCTATCCACTGAAAAGTAGGACACTGTAACTGCAATAAAGGTTCATAGTGAAGATAGACCTAAAATATTATTTAAACCCAGTTTAAAGACTGCTTAAAGCGCATTTAATTTAACAAGAAAGTTAGTCTTATTCTAATCTGGATTTTACTGACATAAATAACATTTCAGGGAGGGGTCTGCAATAGGTAACATTTTACAATCGCCATAAATAATTGACTTACTGTTAAGCAAATAAATTATTGGTATTTTAGCTTTTGTTCTGGATTTTTTTGAAATTCATACTATTAATGTAGTGGAGAAATTGCCATTGAACTGTATAATACTAAGTATTACTGTAATATAGGTCCAAACGAGCAAGGACAGGACCAGAGTATCATTAAAACCCTCTTTAGAGACATGGGAATACTGTAAATATGAGGCTGTACAATTTAACGGAAAGTCTAACCTTAACACTAGCCTGGGGCTTATTGGCAAATGTATTTATCCAGTTTAGGGTTTTTACAAGGCAAAATATTAATATGATCATAAGCACTTGCCATGTTCTGGAACTGATGTGCTTGAGTACTTAAAAAAGATTAATCATATTTTGGGGTTAGGGATTTACAATTCATACTAATGTCACCTGAAGGAACTGCTTTTGAAAGACAGAATGCCAAATGTTCCTGCAGTACAGGTTCATAAAGAAAGTGAAGATAGAACTAAATTACCATTAAACCTCTATTTAAACGCATGGAAATACCACAAAAAAATTATATTACAAAACGTTTAAATTAATGGGACAGTAAGCCTTACATTGGGCTAAGGCTTACAGACCTACAGTATACAATTCCAGGGAGTGTTGCAAAAGGTAAAAAGGTAATATTACTATAAATATTTTACTTCTTCTGGTGTTGTAGTTATGTTTTTAGCAATTAAATTAAGGGTATTTGAACTGTCATTGGGGGTTAATTTGAAATTCATACTTTTAATATAAATTGAAGAAACTGACACTTAAGGAAAAAATACTGAGTATATTTTCAGAGGTTAAAAAATATAATGAAGTTAAGACAACAATAGCATTAAAACCCTTTTTCAAGACTAGGGAGTAATGTGAAAAATTATGTTATAGGATGTACTGTATAATTTATTGGAAAGCTACACTCTAGCCTGAGGCTTATTGACATGTACAATATTTCTTTCCAATTAAAAGCTGGTACAAAGCTAAATATTAACCTTACCATAAGCATTTGTCTGTATTTAAAGAGGGTCATTTAAGTGGTTTAATTAATCGTATGATTCAGGTGGGATTGAATTTGCGAATAATACTGTTAATATCAACTGGAGGAATGGCAAATGAAAGGTAGAGTACAACAGTATCTTAATCTGCAATATAAGGTCACTAAAGAAAATGAAGATCAAATTGAATTACCATTTAATCACTAATAATCTTACTCTCATATACAGTATATATAATTCCAGGGAAAAGGCTACAAAAGTACTGTATTTACCATATATATTTCACTTGCATTTTAAACAATCAAATAAGGGCATTTCAGCTGTAGTTTGGAATTAATTTGAACATCATATTTTAATGTAACTTGGAGAAATTGTCTCTGAAGGGTCTACTCCAATATAATTGGAAAAAAAATTATGTGAAGACTAAAGTAGTATTACAACCATATTTAAAGACAAGGTAATATTGCAAAAATGGTGTAATAGGATGTATAATTTAGTTAAAAAATATATTTTCAGTTTAAAATCTGTGCAATGCGAAAATAAACATTTGTAGCAGTGCTTTTAAACAGTTTAAACATATACTGTAACTGGGTTAGGTCAGGTTTGAGTTGAAATTCATACTATCAATGTCACCCAAAGGAACTGCCATTGAAAGGTAGATTATTAACTGTACCTGCGATATACTGTAGATTCATAAAGATAGTACTACATTACTCTTAAAGCTCTGTTTAAATTGAAAAAAATGATTTTAAAGAATAAGAAAGCTAAGATTTAACTTAGTCTGGAGCTTTTTGACATACAATATACTGTATAGCTTTCCAAGGTAACAAAAATTTTAAATTTATAAACATATGACTTGTGGAGTTGTAGTAGTGTTTTAAGCCATTTACATCAGGGTATTTCAGTGATAGCTGGGGATTAATTTTAAATTAATCCTTTTAATGTAACTTGAATGTTGTTAAAAGGTATAATACTAAGAGCACATGCAATACAAGCTAAAAAAGATATGGATAGGAATAAAGTAGCATTAAAAATCTCTTTGATGACAAGGGAATACTGCACAAATTTGAAAGAATGTCCATTTTAATGGTAAAGCTAACCTTAATGCTAGCCTGGCGTTAATTGACATACTGTACAGTACCTTCCAATTTGGGTTTTCCACAGGGCTTAACATTAACATTACCATAAGCATTTGACTTGTTCTGGGTTTGAAGTAAGGCTTTAATCAATTTATGTAAGGGTATCTCAGGTATGATTTGGGGTTATTTTGAAATTTGTACTTTTAATGTGACTTAATAAATTGTCATGGAAGTAGTAGAATTCTACACCAAATGCACCTGCAATAAATTAGAATTATAACCTTCTGTAAAGACATGGAATATTGCAGCAATGATGTTAAAGTTTATTAATTGTAATTAATTTGCTCAAAATAAAAGAAACCTTGTTTTTTTTTGGCTGCAATTACAGAAAGCAAAATGTTTTATGTTTTGCATTAAATTATACCTCCCTTATTCCAGATTTTGAATTCTTACTGTATGTCTGTTGAACACGGAATATACTGTACAGCATGTTTATTTTAATTGTTCATGCTTTTTATCTAAGGTGTCTGCTATCCTAAACATTTAAGTCAATGTTTAAAGTTTCCTTTGACTGCACATGTGTCTGCACACCATCTAGGGCTAGAACAACATTCTGGGTAAGGCTTTAGTTTGCTGTAACCCTTACCAGAAAAGCAGCCTTCTGAAAATTGATGGACCAATATAAGTGTTGCAAGACGTTCAAGAAGAGGTTAAAGAATAGCAGAACAGCAAATCCAGCTATAAAAGGATTAGCTATATCTTTTAGTAGGCCCTAAGTATCTTTGCATAAATTTAACCCTAAATCAGAAATGGCCTCCATCAGATGGCAACCCTTCAGACTGACCTTTCTATATAATTCTGGTAACACTTTTCATTAGGGATTCTAAATGACATTAAATGAAATTAATAAACATAGACCAACAAATGTGATGAGATATAACCTCTACTTTCGATTAATTGTATATTAGCAATACAATCCTAATCCTGAGTATGGTTGCAAACATTCCTATAATCCTAACCCCATCCCTATTGTATGCGATACTTTTTGTAACGTCATTAATAACGTTAATACAGTCGTTTTTTTAATAGAGACCTACTGTAAACTTTAATATGACTAGGAGCTATATGTCCCATTAATATTCAGTTTACATTTAAAATGCCTGTGCCAATTAACCTACCAGTATATCTTCAGCAATGCTAACTACTGTTTCACCATGTCATCCCACCATGAAGCCCATGAAAGGCATCACCTTTCAATTGTATTTTATCCCCCTTATACTGCAATACTGCAATTTTCATGCTTTGCATAAATCATAAGCCTGAGTGCAGAGGATCCTCCTGTTTTTTTATTATATTTATTCCACCTGGGCTTAAGGTCACAGGCTTATTGTTCAAAAGATATAAGGTTTTTGACCAATTCTCATGCTCCAAATCTAGTTTTTTGCACAGTTTATAAATGTGAAAATGGAACTCTGTGTGGGAGAGCTGCAAAATGGTTTACAGCAGGGGCATGATTGTGTCACTAAATCTGTGCTAAAGTCCTGTCTCCTCCAGTTTGCCAGAGGAAGCTTTTTAAGGAATATCATTCATCTACAGGAGTCAGTAGGCTTAAGTTCAGAGCCAGCTCGTGCTGCAATCTATTTTGAAGGACTGGAATTGCTGCACAGACCTGGATTTTTTTGTATTCTGAAATTGAAAAATGAGCTTTGTTATGTTTTAAAGCAAATCTTAACTTTAACTTACCTAACATTTAACTACAATCTAACCTTAAACTAAGGTTGCTTGTATATTTGTAATACTTGAGGGATACATTGCCTTATGAGTTATAATGCAAGTTAAGGGAAAGTTCGTGTAGAAGTCTTTATGTTTTTATCTTGGTCATATGCAATTATATTTCTTTGTTGTGTTCTGTCTACAATTCATTGAGTTAGGCAGCAAGTTTTGTTTGAAAACTGGCTTTGTACAGTAACTGTGCCAGTTACAAACTGTGAGTGCCAGCTCCTAGTTCGTTTAGATTTCTTTATGCTGTTTGGTGAACAAAAAAGGGCTGAGAAAGAGAAATTAAAAGATGATGCTTCACAGCTGCAAAAATGACAGATTTGTCACTTGTAGACATGTATTAAAAAAAGAATGAAGACAAACTTCATTAAGGGACATAGCTGAGAGAAGAAAGTGTGCCATTGTCACTGAGCTGTAAAGATCAGAACAAGTAAATGTCAATTCCCAAGGGATGTGCATGAGTCAGGAAGCTGAATTCACAGGTAATGTAACAAGTATCCTTGGCATATATTAACTTCAAAAATGAGCTCCCTTGTGCTTTACCTAATATTCCTGTTTAACCATGATTATTTATCAGCCTGAGTTAAAAGAGTACACATACAGTATGATCTCTGTTGGTGTCTCTGGAAATAATAGGGAATGAAGTTTGTGTGCTTTTGTTTTGAGGCCTTAAATATTATATTTGACTGAATACAGATCATGACAGAATAATGATTACATTATTTTTAAGTGGTATGTTTCAAATGTCATCAGCAATGGATTAATGCATTTGACATATTTAAAGTAAGGCAATCCCAGACAGAAATGAATGTTAAATGCTTTGACGATGGACTGGTAGGGTATCAATCTTAAACCTGAATGAATTTAACCAAGAAAAAAAACATCTGTATTCTTCTTTTTTTCAAAACCTAAATAATCCTTAACAATAAGCTTTATTTGCATCCCATCCAGGGTGTAACCTGCCTTGCACCCACTGCTTGTCGAGACAGGGATCTGGCTCACCCATGACCCTGAACTGGATGAAGAGGTTAGACCATGGATGGATGGATAATCTTAATTATAATCATGTGCTTCCACGGTAAGCACTTACAGTACCTGTCTCTCCCTACCTGGCTTTACCTGCCTGCAGTGATTAGCATTAGTAAATAAAAAGGACAATTTCTTGTGAGCCTGGAAGAAGTCTCCTTGAATTACAACTCAATACACTGCCTATAGAATATTTAGGTCTCATCATTACAATATGCTTGTGTAGGTGTATTGTAAAAATAATGTTTACCTTGTTAGTTGTTCGTAAGGTGCACTGTGAGTGTTATGTGCACTCCTCCATGCATCTGCATGGTGTCACCCAGTAGGTAGAACAATTCAGAGTTGTTCTTGTTGTTGTCCAGTACCACATTTGTGTCTTGTGTGGAAAGTTTATACTGTATGGGGGTACCGTGAAAAAAAAATTAAGATTAAAACATGTTGAAAATTCTGGTTTTATGTTATATATACTGTATATTTCAAGAAATGTTTATGTTAAGTTGTATCATATACAGTAGAATAAAAGTTTGTACTTGCATGTAACTTAGTGCATGTCCAGTGGGAGCGGTGGGAGCGGATTGTCAGAAAACCCTACATGTGTTGTGGCTTTGGTAGAGATGAGATTAGATTTAGTCTGGGCTGTGTAGGTTAATTGCAATTAACTGGAAGCAGCTAAGCAGTAAGCAGTGTACTAACCGGAGATAATCCCATGGTTAAGATACAGATCTGCACTTAACTAGTAGATAAATATCACTTGCAAGGAACGTAGCTGCTGAAATTAAGCTCCAGCTCCCATACTAAGCAGAGCACTTGTCACACCTCTGTATGATATGTGTCAGGATGCAATGTCAAACTGCAGTGTTTGTGTTCTGATCTACCTTCATGATATTTCCACCACAGCAAAGAAAAGAATCAGGGGCAAAAAATGCAGGATTGATAAAACCTGGAGTGTAGGGCACAAGGGGATTCCCCTTCTTCTTTCAATCACAGCTGAGGCTCCAGTAGGTTAATTTCCTGTATGACATTATTCAGCAAAACTGAAGAGACCCAACTATTCAGAATGATCAAGATCCACTGACACAAATGAGAAAACACTGTCAGAGGAAGGGTATCAAATGTACCACATGAAAGATGTTTACTTTTATAGTATTTCTCTACCAAATATAGCCTTTGAAACCTATCATTAGCATTGGTAATAAAAATGACCAACATGTTCATTTATGCAATCTAGAATATCTCAGTATGTTTCTTTTTTATCAATGAAAATTAGCCACTGTGATATGTTACATGACCAAATTCAAACCTACAACAGCTGTTCTCTTTTTGAAATTGATAAAATATCATATTGGTAGTTACTTTCCCTCAATTGGAGTATTTCTTCATTCATACACTTCTTTATAAAAGCTAATATTAAATTATCATGAGCACTCATCTATATACAGTATGTACACAACAAAGTAATAATTACCGTGTTTATTAATGCCAGTCCATGTATTATCTTACTGGTCTGAATAATTCACATATTCAGAGCCCCCTTCAGTTTCTTCTAGGTAGAATAACAATGATGCTAAAGTTTTAGAATGGGACCAGCTGATCTCCCACCTTTTTTCTGAAGTTTATTTTGTTGCAATTGAGCAAGGACTGTATGTTTTGCATCTACCCTAGACATTGGGACACATTACCAATTTTGGACAATTTTATTATGTATTTACATAGTTTTATATTTAATATAATTCTATATATTAATACAACATAGTTTAAAAATCATAATTTAATGCAGTTTTAATTGTCTATATTTAATGTATGTATATTTATGTGGTATAATTATATAAATATAATAATATGTATGCCAGCAGCCGTATCACCCTGCAGCTCTCAACTGGCTACCCACTGAAGGTAAGCAAGGTTGAACCTGCTCCGTACCTGGATGGGAGACCTCCTGGGAAGCTATGGTTGCTGCTGAAATTGGTGTAAACGGGACCAGTGGAGGTGCACCCACCCTGTGTGGGTCCTAATGCACTGGTATAGTGGCGGGGACACTATACTGTAGTGAGCCCCGTTTTTCTGATGAGACGTTAAACCGAGGACATGACTCTCAGTGGACATTAAAGATCCCTGGGCATTTCTCAATAAGAGTAGGGAGTTATCCTGATGTCCGGGCCAAATTTCCCCCCTCAGCCTTTACCCTGGCCTCCAAATTGTGCCCATGTATGATTGGCTTGCACTTGCCCTGCGATTGTCTGGGGCACAGTCCAGGGTGTACCCTGCCTTGCGCTTGTTGCTTGCTGGGTAGGCTCTGGCTTCCCGCAACACCGTATGGTATAAAGCAGTTTGGTAAATGACATGACCATAATATGTATAATTATATCTTATATACAGTACAATATTTCAAAAGCAATTCAGTGTGTAAAGTCAATGTTTTCCAAATATTCCAGCATAACCCCGAAATCAGCAACATTTGATTTTTGTATGGTGTACAGTAGTACTATTTTCCCAGAGGCCGATCCAGAAACCTAACAGTAAATGCCTAAAGGCAGTTTTCTGACATATATATATATAAATATAACAGTTATATCGTAAATGACACTTAAATGCATCAAAAATTGAAAAGTGTTCTTGCAAAGGAAATCTGCATTATAGTCCCTTGTGGTTTCTAAGCTACTAAATATACAATATTTATCAAAAGGTTAATGCCTAATCTACATGTTTATTTCAGTTTAGAGGCCACTGGACAAATCTCTAATTTCTCGATTTTATTTAACCTGCAGCCAGTAGGTCACCCAAATGATTGTTACATCTCTGTTTGGGTTTGGCTTGCTTTCTCTCAATGGATAAATAGTCTGATTTGTAAAAAAAACATTATGTCAGCATGAGATCAGGATCATTCTTTCCCTAACTTTTTTCCCTAGCTATTTTTAACTATTTGACAACAATTTCAACAATCAAACAATGCCCATTGTATCAAACAAAATAGGGTAATTCTTGTTTCCAAACATTATGCAACCTCCAAAATACAACAGTATTGATCCAAAAATCTTCTGGGCCTTCCAAAGAACACAATGTTTATGTAAGTCTTATATAAAAGTTAAAAAAAATAACAGACAGGGAGAGAGAAGTCTTCTTCATTTCAGTTCCTGAAATGTCAAAAAGCCTTTACTGCAGGAGTGTAATGTCTCGGCTGTAATGTCTTGGCTGAATACAGGTGCGCAGGTGGTGAACCGAAGTGCAATGTGATAATGAAATAATTGATTACTGTTCAGCGGGGCTTAATCAGCCCAGGCTAGTCAGTAATGTGGAGGAACAACGATCCCAGAAGAGGCTGTGCTTACTGCATCCCTGGGGAAAAGAAGCTGCTAAACACAGCTCGTTAGTCAAAAAAAGAGTGTCTTGGTTGCGGGGAAAAAAACAAATAGTGAAACAGTGAGCCTCGGGTGCGGGCAAAATCAAATAGCAAGCCAGAGGCTTGAGGCTGCAGAGACTGCTGCTCAGAGCAAGGGCTGGCTTGGTGTGCTGGGAGATGCTGGACCTGCGGCTGGTGCACGAGGAAACACTGGAGCTGAAAGCTGCAAGGCAAAGTGAAGAGCTGGCTTAAAGCTTAAAGTGCTGAGCAGAACAAAGTGCTATTTTGAAACAGAAATTGCTGCCAAACAGTCTGACAGGCTGGTGGAAAACAGAGAGCCTCAGGTACAGGTAACACCGAGTGGCGAGCCTCCTGAGAAGGTACCGGGACAGAATTGAAGGGCAGGCCTAGGGAGGCAAAAAACTGCTGCACAGCCTCTGGGTCAGAAAAAAAAAACAGAAAAAGGAAAGCCTGGGTATGTGTGAGACCGAATAACAAGTCTCCTGAGAAACGGGACCCAACAGGTTTGCAGGGCAGGCTTCTGGCTGAAAACTGCTGCGCAGAGCTGAATGCAGGCTTGAGGAGAAACTGCCACACAGCCTCTGGGTCAGAAAAAAGGAACCTCAGTACAGATGGAGAAACCGAATAGTGAACCTCCTGAAAAAGGGGTTTGCAGGACAGGCTAGGCTGCAATGTCTGCGCAGAGTAAAGTGCTGTCTTGCTCAGCAGAGATATGTGGAGAGTGAAAGCAGTAGTACCAGTGAAAACCCAGGGGTGAAGTGAAAAATGCAGAAGTGCCGTCAAAGAGCTACCTTGGCTTTAAATAGAAATTGTGAATTGAATAATAAGTAGGAAATTGCTAATTAACACCGATCATGAAAAGGGTATCCGATCAAGGCTTCAAACCTTGGAAAACTCTGAGCCCTCCTGTGAATGTGACGGTTTCCCAGAGCAATCACAAGCCAAAGGACGCCATCATGTCAAGAAGATCTTGAAAAGTAAATACAGCAAACATCTACAGTATTCGACCAAGGAGGAAATATGAAAGGTTTACACTCAATTAATAAATTAATGTTGTTCCAATTTGACTCAGAAGAATTTGAATGAGCCATTCATGTTTTCCATATCATACAATTTCTGTCAGTCAGTGATAATAGGAGCAATTTTTAAATTCATATTTTTCTTGAAGATGCCAGTGTATAGCAAATGCTACAATATATGAGGGTGTCCTATGGTTACTTGCAAATGATACCAAGACAATTTGGAATCTGCATCCATCCACATTCTTAAGGCCATAATCCCCAAAGTCTTATAGTAAAATTTTTAATCAGGAACCAAGAAAATGTTTTAGTCTTGTGTTAATTGATTCAATATTAATGAGTTTGTCATTCCGTATACATTTCAAAATCAAGGAGTTGACTTTCTTATAAAAGCAGGGAATAAAAATAATAGAGAATGAAAGGTTAAATCATGGTAAATCATTCATTTTTATTGCAGTTACTCTGCAAGGACAGATACAATGGAGACCATCTTTGCCATTTAATTTGATCAGAGATAAGTGTAGAGCCTAATTAACTTTATTTATAAGCTGTGGTGAAGGAAGAATCTGTATTCCCAAGTAGGTAAATACATAATCAATCAGAATTGTTAATGGGATCACAGCTTCCTTTGCAGCTAAATTGAATAGCATTAGGATTGGTTTTGTCCAATACATTTTCTAACCTGACATAATTTGGTAAATAGAGTTTAACACCAGGAGGACTAAATTTACATTATATACATACACAACAAGAGAACATTGTCTGCATACAAAGATACAGTATATGATGTTTTGTATCTGGAATTGTGATTGGGACAATAGCGGTTCTTGGCCAGCTGCACCAAGGAGAGAGCAAGCATTAATTGGCATAGAGGGCATCTTTGGCAAGTTCCGTGAAAATATTTGACAACCACCAATCATCTTGAATACTGATAAATTGTTGTATAAAAGTTATATCATATGTGCAAAGTGCTGAACTAATCCAAAGCCTTTCAGAATCAGCAACAATGAAACCATTTTCATTGTGATAAAAAGCCTCTCAGCCTCAAGAGAGTAACAGCACATGATTCAGACGGTTTGGTAGTATCATACATAACGTTGTAATTGACAAATAGTATCAGAAGCTACAGTAGGTGTCCCTTCATAAAGGTTGTTTGATTATAGTGAATAACATAATCAATAGGTTGTTTTAGTCTAATGGTTAGGACTTGTATAGAGCTTTTTATCTGTGCAAATGGGGAGACTAGACGACAACTAGAGCATTAATTTGTATCCTTATCTTTTTTCAATAAAAATGATATTAGTAGTGGTTCTTCTTGGTTGTTCATGTGTAAAGAGCCTGTTCTGAGATCATAAACAATAGAATCCAAGGTAAGAGGACCTGCCATATCTCATATTGTGTGGCATTTATTTCTGGTTTTCATTCCATCTCAGACATTAATGACTTAATTGAACCAATTAGGTTGATAAGAAGTTGAAAGATGGATCTAGTACTTATGTTGGCCAGAACTCAATTTAGGCAGTTTAAATCCATTTTAGCTTTACACATAATTTGGTCTACATTATTATAGAAATGATGTAGCTGTGAATAATATTGTATGCATTTATTCGCTCCCATGAATGTTGTTACCAATATACAGTAAATATATATGTATATATTCTGTTTATATCGAGATTGTTGCCAGATTTTTTTTAATTCTTTAGTATTATAGCCTATATTCTGTCTAAGTTCTGTCCTATACAATGTACAGTAAATGACTTGATTCTCAAAACAAACAAAAAAAACATTCAGTTACCTCCTAGAAAAATTGAGGATTTTTTGAAGAATTTTAAGTTAAATCGAACATGGTGTTTTGTCATTAATTGAATGAAAAACCCTACATGCTGTAAAAAGGAGTCATTGAAATGTCTTTTTCTAGCATCGTGAAGCTACTGTATACTACAGTGTCACATAACGTAGAGAATGAGTCAAAATTAAAATTGGCAATACATCAGTTTTCGGAATATATGCACTACATGTGAATGCAGTGAGAATAAAGGCAACATGTTTTTTTAGGTACCTTGTATTCTATAGATTTCAGTCAGCTAAACTTGGATTATACTTATTCATAACCGATTAATTGCATTATTAAAGTATCAATTTTTTATAGGTATACAGAAATCTTCAAAAGAATTAGCAATGTCATTCTTTCAATAAATTAATTATCTTGCTTATTAGGGACATCCACTGAAGCAAAAGCAAATAAAACACCATTGAATATACCTAATAAATAAAACATCCATATCCATTGACCCCCCAAATCTGATAAAAGAGTTTAAATTTCTTGTTTACAGTACCAAGGTAAGAACTCCCTATGTTCTGTTAGTAGCAGAGGGACAGTCTGCAGCTTGATTCAGATTTAAACTGGGATCAACTGTTGTGTTGTAGCATGCTACCCCTTTCAGTTCCACCTTAAGTGAAGCCGTAAGCCCCCGTAGACCTCTTCTGTGGATAATGGGTTGGACTAGTTCAATAAACGTGTTGTATCTTATTGTTATGCTGAGTTGTTTTTTCTGTCTTGAGCAATTTCTCGTTAATGACAAATCTGCACAACTTGAAAGTGCTACAATATCATTATCTGTCATTATGGTGGTTTGAATTGTTTTTATATTTTATTTATTGATGTACTTAATTCTTCAGTGAATCTGCAGATTTTGCTTTAGATCATGAAAGATGCAGTCACTATACCCTACAACATGAATAATCATTTGTGGTGATTCCCAGCTATGATGGCCATGTTTGTTAGGAATCTATATCAGTCAGCTCCTGCTTTAAATTTAAAATTTCAGTTTAGGGCAGGTTTGATAGCTAAATTAGGCATGTGAAAAGCTAATCAGGCAAGCATCAATTCTGAAAGCCAAGGGTTAGAAAGCCTCAGGCCTAAACTGCAGATTCTGCAATTTTCTGTGATATCTAGGGCAACTACCGTAGCATACTGTAGCTCTCTGATGCATAGCACCACTTGCTGAGGGATTTTAGGATGTCTCGGGGACTCTCAAAAAACAAGTCTCCTCTATAATGTTAAATGTATCTTAGGTTCATAGACCTTGAATCTCCATGTTTATAGTTCTTCAATATACTGACTGAATAAATCTATTACTTGTTCGTTTGCAGCCTACGCATGCTGACGCAGCTACCCACCTGAAGTACTGTATACTGTCTATTCTCCTGGACAGCTAATTCTATTTCCAGTATGAAGACAACTTTTGTGGCTACCAACAACAACAATTCACCAAAGCCTGTAGGAAATATCAATTCCTTTTTTATGTGTACGTTTTTAGATCATTACGCCAGATGGAATACTTTTTCTTAATAATGAACCCAAGTCATCTTATCCAACAGATGATTGTGCTATTAACATACAGGACATAAAAGTATTTTTTGACTGGTATGTTGGAAGTCTTTATAGCAATTTCATTGTCAGACTTACCAGTCCAACTCAACAAAGGAAATGAGTAAAAACATGAGTTTGTCCGATATTGTGGAAGGAAGGATGCAGGTCATATTATGTGATACCTCAATTTATTTTTATTTTATTCACCCATTTATGTTTATTATTATGAGTTGTAGTAGTAGTCTTGAATAATGTGTGCTAATGCTCATATTAGCTAATTTGCAATAAAAGGAAAAATTAGGTTATGCCATGCACACTTCTAATTTGAAATGACAACAGAATAAAAAGGGATAGTGAGCCTTTTTGGTTCAACCCTGGATTTTCATTCATAATACAAAATTATATTCATGTTATGCCCCTAAGTCTGTAAATGTTTGTTTTCTTAGATTTATCATAGAAAGCATTACCCTGTTTGTGTGGGGGAGGGTGTATTAGTATCCATTAGTCCATTTTCTAACCATTTCTTCCAGTTCAGCATCAAGGGGGAGTCAGAGCCTCTCTTGGTTCATATTATTTCACTAATTCCTAAAATGTTGATATGATGTACTGTAGCTCTATCACTCTGTGGTTGCTTCTTTTGCTTTGTTTGGTTTGGAATGTACAGACACTATACAACATCCAATCTTACATAGCTACTACGGCCCCAGAAGTGATTTTGTCTTGGTACCCTAGCTTACAACTGGGTTTGACTCTCGGGTGTGATGAAAATTGCATTGATGTCAAACTCTCCCTTTTGCTTCAGCAAAGGCTGATTTTGGGATTTCCCTGTGAAGATTTCTGTAACCATAAAAGTTTTTACTGGATGGTGCTGTTGGCACCATGGCTAGCCCGCAACCTGGAGGGTCTGTTTATTGTTTACACTTACCCTTACATCTAGGGATGATTTTTTCAGGAGGCAATTTCCTTATCAGTATGTCTTTGGACTAGCAAGCTGGAGTACCCACTGAAAACTCACACAAACACAAGGAAAGCATTAAAACTCCCCACAGATACTGTAGCACTACAGGTCCAAAACTGAATCCAGGCCCCTAGAACTGTAAAGCAGCAATACTAACCACTGTGCCACATGTTACCATGTGTTAACATGTTTATGTTGTGTATTACTATCAATATAAGAAAAAAAAGAGACCTTTCACGACAGAAGTATAATGTGTACCGTATATCGTTTTGTGATATTGTGCATACTAAAACCATACAGATTAAAAGTTACAAAAGTAGTTTTGTCTAAATTTAAGTTAATCTGTCACTGCCCTCTTTACAATAATAATATTGTTTTTTACTAATAATGTTTAATTAGTTATCGTTAATGTCCTTGAAAATTGCATTATTATTTTGAAAATGTCAAAAGAAATTAAGGATATTTGGGTTATGGTACTATTTTGTTGCAGCTTAAACTCTAGGCTATTTAATTGATGTCTTATTGTTTGCTCACAGTGATTATCTTACGTGTAATAATCTCTTAATTGTTAATTGCCACGATAAAACACTAATATTATATACAGCGTAATACAGTACATACCTTGAGCAATCTGATTTACAAATTTACATAACTTACATTTCATTTAGCACCTTTAAATGACAAATGATTGTATATTTTACACAGGCATAGTGAAGGCATAGAGTGTTGTTGCTCACAATGTTCAAGCCTTAATCGGCAGCAGCAATAGAAATATAGCGTAATTTTAACTTGGGGAGCCTTTGTCTTATGAGTTAGAAAGAGGTACCTTTAACTGTGGAAATGAGTCTGTGGAGCATTGTTGTCCATGTTTGTTTTTCTATTTTGTTTTATTTTTAATGAGTTAAAATTAATAAAATCTAGTTCACAAAAAAGACGCACTTAAGACCAAGTTATTATAGTATTTATTAGTTTTGTTTTTATTTTTCATTCATTCATTTCCTTTTTAAATGTATTTATTTCCTTTTTTAATTATATAATGTTAGCATGCCCAAACGGGTTGGACAACCAGTTGACCTTGGACCCCTAGAGGTTTTTTTTCTCCTTACTAAGGAGTTTTTGGTGCCTCTCCTCTATTGTCTTCTGGTCTTCTATTCTGTATTGACAAAATATATGGTCACTTTCATTATTAAGCGCCTTTGGGTAACCTTGATGTAAAAGGCACTATATAAAAATAAATTTGTATTTTCCTCCTATTTGAAATTAATAGCAGAATATGCTGAATTTTTGCCTCCTTGTTTCTTATCTGTACTACAGTACGTTCCCTGTGTCAGTCTCCCAGGGAAAAGGCTTTCCTTTTATGTTTTTAAATATCTTAAAATAACATAATATAATATAAGATCCTGGAACATACACAGCTTGAACTCCCCCATCAAAAGAACTAAAGGCATACATTTTCTAACTGACAAAATATTCAAATCGCTTTACTTTAGAAAGCTCATCTGAAGTCTGTTGATAGTCACAGATTTTAAAATACTGTAAGCACTCCCAAATTATTGCTCATCTTACTAAATAAAACAATTGGAAAGATCAGAATGGGTAGCACTGTTAGGAAAATACATTTTACTGTATAATTATTGCTTTTAGTAGTATTACTGAGTGTTTTTTTAATCTGAATAACAGTATTACATTGTGCTTATTTTCATGTTACATGTCCACAATGCATCATCTTGTTTTGTTAGGCAAACTCTAGCACTATGCATCACACTTTAAAATATGTTTTAAATCTTACTTTTGAATGAAGTCAATTGAAGGCTTTAGACTTTATAAAGCATCTCAGAGTTAAAAAAAATTTTGTAGGTTGAAATTAGTACAACAAGCCAAACATTCTTTTTGAGATATTACTAAATGCTTTATTAGGAATTGGTCCTTTCCCTTTGATTCCGTATGTGAATGTGAGCAATAAATATGCATCAAGTTGAATTCTCAGATCTCATAAATTATATCTTCTATGTAACGGTTCAAAACATGGTAACATTCTGGGAGTTAAGCTAGACATCTGGCCATTCTGAATGAAAAGTGAATTTTAAAACCTCGCCAGCATTAGGATAAAATTCTTAATATGAACAGGCATACTACACATAGAGTATGATGGCCATGGTGAATGTAGTAGTAACTTGCATTAAGAATAAAATAAAATGAGCATCTAGCATCTATTGACAAAATCAAAGTACAGTACTAAAACTTTGAGGGAGGTGAAAGCAGCTGTTCGATCTATGTAAAAGCAGAAATCTCCTGGCTTGCTGAGGTTCCGGTCATTCCAGTCGCACACAACTAGACTCCAAAATAGCTTCTTTCCCAGAGCTGTCAAGTTGGTGTCACCCCCACTCCCTCCCACTATATTATGATCTCTCCTAACGTCTTCCTGTATCCACAATGACTGTACTCCTACACCACTACACACACATGTAAGCCGAAATTGTACTGTCCCCTCGATAGCCCAGTAAAACTGTACCGGTCGTAATATTTAATATTTATTAATTAACCATACTATTTTTAACCTTACTATTTTTGCACTGTTCCAAGAATTACCTTGCACTGTTTTTGTCCTGTTATATTTTCTCTGTTTGCGGAATTTTGCACAGTTTTGATTACTTGATTACATGTTATTTATGTTATGTTATTACATGTTACTGTTATTGCTATTGTGTTACTGTCTATTGTCTTATCTTCTGTCCTATTTATATACTGCACCTGAGTGTCTAATGAGAAACACTTTTCATTATACTATGCACCTGTGTAAGTTTAATGACAATAAAGTTGAATTGAATTGAATTGCTGCTAGGGGTGCGGAATTAACTCTGCTCTTTAATAGCAAATTCTGTCTGGTTTGAATTGTAAATTGTCTCTAGTCGTAGAGCTAAAAAATCAGCTTAAATTTTGCTTCCATTTAACCAAGGCAACTACTCATTAGAATGATTTATCTATAGACTGCTAGATAGAATACCTTAATATACTGTAAATGTGTCATGTCATGTACAGTATATTGACCAGAAGAGTTATTTTGCTTCTGATTACATAAGGCACGTTATTCATCTTTTGGATCAGGGAACTGATCAGATATCTATGGGCTTGTTCTGAAAATCTTTTCTTTGAGTCATTCTTTAAATCAGTAGCATATGTGCCTTATGTAGCAGTTTGAAATGAACTAGTCATGTCCAATTACACTGGACACAGGAATATCTCATTCGAAGCCTTTCAGAATATCACAACTAGACCCCTACATGTGAATGGGACCCCTTCCATCATATTTCATTTTATGTTGATATTTTCCTTTTTGTCTTTGTCATTTGCATTTCAGTTTCTCACATCTTAAACTTTTTTGATAACTTTGATAGACTTTCCGAATAGAAAATATTTTTTTTCATCCCAGTGATATGACAACTTCTTGTACTCCCAATATTCCTATTTAGTAACAATATTTAGGAATTGCTTTTCTTAGTATATACAGTATACTGTATATCCTCTAATGTTCTGCAGAAAAGTTAAGGAAGAATATGCTCTATATAGTATATAAGGAATACAATTAAAGCAATTGTGACAAGAAGGTTTACTTTACATATGCTACGAGGTTGAATTTCCATTATAAAAATGAACATTCTTTATCACATAAATTTCTTATTTTCAGATTATCCAGATTTCACTTTCACTAAAATACACGAGAAAATATTCAGTTTCATCTGAATTAGTAAGCAGCCAAGTATCTGAATGGTCTGAGTGACGTTGTAGCTCTCTAAATATTTTGTGGTCTATTTTAAGTTTTAAATATTACTACTGGGGTTTTAATTTTTAGAGTTTTTAGGATTGTTTTGCATAGCATAAGCTACACTTTACAAAATCTTTCATTGTCCCCAAAGGTAGGGCTGTCTCCTTAAAAATAGGTAATAAGTCCAATTATTGCAAACCCAATTGGACATTTTTGTAGCTCTCCAGAGGGCTTCTGTAAACTTTCAGTAATTAGAAATAATCTCCTCTCAGATAATGCTCACCCCTTCATGCCTATGGGATTCTATTTTATCCTCCCATCCAGTGGTTGATCTAATTGCTTCAAGTCACAGCAAGAGTTTTGCTCTATTCTTTATTAGACTACTTGTTTCATTTAAAACACATTTCATTCCTAGTTACTTTTATGTGAGGTAGATAATTACACAACTTGCAAGGTAGGATGAAGGGTTGTGGGAGCTCAGAACAATCTACCTAGTGAAGTGGTTGAAGTAGACACCCTGGCTTTTTTCAAGAAATGACAGGATGAGATCCTCAAGTTTATTAGCCACTACCAATCAAACAAGTGAGAAGGATCAATTTGCCTCCTGTCATCTTTAACCTTTCAACCTGTTTTATGTTGAGTCTGTGGCAATTCTTTCACTAACATGACAACCCACTATTTAAAATGTGCACACACTGTAGAATGTAACATGCAACACCATACTAGCAGTTCCAGATGCAGATCACTCCCACAAGCACATGTACTATTAGATGTCCTTTGGGTACGTGTGGTTAATGTGCTTAAAATAATTATTCTTAATAATTATTAATAATTAATAATTAAGTTACTTCAAATCTTTGGAACACCATATTTTGTTTGCTGGCCTTAATGCAGACAATATATTTTAAAGGGCTGTGAGAAGACAAACATCCTGAAATTCCATTTGGTTGCATAATTTGCAGAAATTTTGTTTAATTGAACCCCATTTTCTGATTTTGTGTGAGCTCTCCACAGTTTCACATTTGTTGTACAATACAGTAGTTAAAACTATGATTGCTTTGTTTACAAGTTTTTTTTAGTACTATAAATAGAAGTACTATAAATGGGCAAATGGAAAACATGCAAGTTGAATGGAACTTCTTTTTGTGAAATAAGAGAACATACAGTACGTTTACATGGACAGTCAGATGAATGAAACAACAGAAATTGTTTCTCTTTCACATTAGAACACTAGGGCCATAGATAAACAACCCAAAAGCCGACTAAATCAATTCTACTGAATGACATTGTTTTTCATAATGAGCCTCATCATTTTGTGCTTATTGTACCAATAGGCACAAATATCCAGAGACTCAATTTGTGTTTCATCCAGCCACATAATTTGGTACCATTTGTCAGTCTTTCTTTACAAATTCTCCTATAATTGCATGAAAGTTTGCCTGGCTTTTGAATTTGTGAAGTTATTTTTTCAAGTGACATAATTGCTGTTTCAGACAGATACAATTGCATGGTTGCATTCCTCATATTCAGTACTGCTTTTAATGGATGCTGCGTTAGATGGACCATTAAAGAATAAATCAGAGTTGGTGCACTTTAGTCTTTGCATCACTTAAATTATCAGTATGAATGTACTCAATATGTTCTTCAACATTTGTCTTTTCAAAATTATGAGAAGAATACATTATAATCCTCTCATCGTGAAGGTGTACAAGATCAGAGAAATTATCTTGTACATACTGTATGCACATGATCTGTACACTATGTATCTCTTTGTGATGTTAAACTTATCTTCTGATTATTTTTTAGAATTGAACATTTCCTAGCCTTCAGAATACTGAAAGTTTAGTTTTTTCCTTGAAAATGTACATTATTGTTCTAAAACTTTAAAATACATTGTTTTATAATCTGTTGTCTTCTTTATTTCATTCATGAAAAATCCAATGAGTAAAGCCTTGCAGTATATAAAATAACCCATTTGTGTGCATAAGACGTATACAGTATCTTCATATATCTTGTATAGTATAAGATATCAATAAATCTCCCAGATTTTCATTTATATTCCATCTCTTTCTTCCCATCAGATATTCCTGCTGTCTCCCTCATTTTCCCACATCTGTGGAAAGATTCAAAACCTAACCCTTTACTTTTTATTATACTCTGCTTTCTTTTGAAAATCTTGAAGAAAATTGTTACCTTTATATTTAGGCCATGAAGTGCAGGGTTTTTTTGCCTACACCTGATAATTTCATTTTTATTGAAAGTTACTTTGTGAGAAGGAATTGTGTAATAGTTCTTTAAAAACACACATTGATTGCTCACACATTGTGAAAAAGCATACTAACAGTACTACTGAAAGAATGCATAAGGAGCAAGTAAGCAAAATTTAAAATCTTAGATGTTGAGTAGTTCTGTGCACATACTGTCATGTTATTTTCATTCTGCATGATTTAAGCTTTTTGGTGCTGGGTGTTGCTGACATCACAGTATGGTAACAGTATAGAATTGTAAGTGCTGAACTGGCATGCTCAGCTCATGCAGCATGACAGGGGGATATGTACTGTATTGTGATGGCAGCACCACGAACCAGATTGCTGCCCCAATGCAGCAAAAACATGATGGACATTTAATTCCTGCAGAATTCAATGGCTTTTGTCTGAGCCGACTGTGCGTTTACAGATCATTCCTGATGTGACAATGCATGTCCCTCATGCTGCTCAGGTAACCCCCTGCTTTTTTTGCAAGATTGTCTGATAGTTATGCTGAGTTGATTGGGATTGATCATCAATCCCATCAAGCCAATCTTTCTTCTGGTGGTACAGTCAAAACAAAATTGAGCTCTGATGCATTACTAATCAAACTCACATACTTTTTAAGAAAAAGAATGACCTGGAGAAGGTCTAGGAGTTGGAGAAGACAAGAAAATGCACCAAAACAAAGAATTCTTCAAGGTAATCTGAGGACAAGAGGACCAAATTTAAGATTTAGGAATAAGACAGCTGTCTTAAAGACTTGGGAATATTTATGTCCTTTAATTTATCTCCACCAGGCTTAAGAAACTACTTTCTTTTTTTTTTGAACAGGGAGAAATGTTCCTATTAGCATTAATTTAATTTAATGAGTGCTTTAGTCTGGCATTTTATATATATATTTATTATTTTACAGTTTGTTTCATTTCTTTCATTATAATTGTGACTAATTTGCAGCCTTGTAAATAACTACAATATAATAACCATAAAGTTGAATGTTTAGGTACTTTACATATATATTTGCAAATATACTGTACATCTTTTAGCTTTGCTGCCTTTTTCATTACTTTGCTACCATGCTATGCCAGAAGCAAAAAAAATCACTATGTCTATGAGTGCTACAGCTTGATATTCCCTGACAAACAGGACAAATGCAATTATTAACTTTTAAAATTTTGATTAAACACCCCGGTAACAATATATACTAGGCATCAAAAGTCAAAATGATTCTATGTTCTATACTGTACTACATTGTACTGTGTAGATATATTGACATTTCTGAAAAAAAAAGACACAGAACTGCTGTAAAAATACAGTATAAGTCGTTGCTTACAAAAGAGAGCTTCACTATTTGTGAAGTTCTGCCAGAACATGTAGTCTATAATAAGACAGCTACAGCTCTACCTGTTTGTCTTTTGTTGTTACAAAACCCTCTTCAAGATTTACAGAGTGAAAGCTCAGGAATATAATTTAGATATGTTTCCTCAGTGCACTACAGTAAGATTTTTTTCAGAGGTGTAAGCTCTTCTATTGAACACAGGTAGCAATCCATTTCCATTAGGACACCCACTACCTCTTTTGTGTCTTCTGTTACAATGCCCTTCCCCACCTCAAACAGCAGGATAATGTTTTTCAATGGCTATAGCATCTGACTATGTGGTGAGATCTCATATGAAAAACACCCCCTCAGATTTTCCTCAAATATGTGAAACACAAGCCTGAACAAGCCTGGCACACTCACCATGCCAAAAGGCTATATATCGCTTAATTTCCTTATACATAGCATTCTCTTTCACAATTCAAAGACTTCACTTTACTTGATCTGGATCTTGGATTCAAAGTGAAAATTGAAGTGCATCTCAAAGCCCGTACCAGAAAATTCAAACGAATTCAGAGGCCACTTTGTCAGGAATCTGGACCCACTGATGACAGGAAATTGAGCCCTACTCAAAAGTTTACTTTCTGGAGTAAAAACACCTTAACTGGGTCATTTATGTTCCTTATCAGTGTTACATGGAATTCATATTAACATCACATAACCCTCAGATGCACATCACAGCATTCTGCTAAGTCAGCATACACAAAATCAGTTATTCAGTCATTTTATTCAGTTTGTGGCCAGTTATGCCATTCAATCAATTCAGTTTGTGGCCTTAATTTGAAATTAGGGTCCAAAATTTGATGTTAGAAAACATTTATGCAATATAGGCACCAACAAGAATAGTCCATCCATCCATTTTCTGACCACTTTCTCCAGTACAGGGTTATGGGGAGGCCGGAGCCTACCTCTGCAAGCAAGGGGAGCAAAGCAGGATACAACCTGTACAAAAGATATGGGAAGAGACAGGTTTCTCATTCTGTTGCTTGGGGTGGTCAGCCTTACAGATGGATGCCAGAAAATATCCAAATAATTAGTTTTAGCTGGGAGAGCGAGTCTAGCTAAAATGTCATGTTAGCTGGAAAGAATCACTAGGCACATATTAAATGTGCAACTTTTTCCTATGTACAGTTTATTTTACCTCTTCTTTTGAGATTTGTTACAATAAAATCATAAGAGACTATTTAGTTTTTAAACTATTGCTACCAAAGAGACATACTGTATAATAGCAAACTGCGTTATTGTTAAATTTTAAATGAGTTATCAATTAAGTATTATTAACCAGTCTTAATTTGTCTTTATGTTCAGTTTCTTCAGCTTGTTAGTACAGGGCATTCCCTTATTAAGCTACTGAGTATATGTAGTTGCTCTTCTCTGGATTGATTCCAGAACAGGAATATATTTTCTATAATGTGACGACCAGCATTGTACACAATATTACAAATGTGGCTTTACTATTGTTTTAAACTATATATCCTAATATTTTGGCATTTGTAATTGTTTTCCCACTTTGTTTAAAAGATGTATATGATCTACAGTAAATCTTTTTTATACAGTAAATAGCTTCTTCCAAATCAGTTTCCCTTTTTGTATTCATGCTGTACAGTACAGTAGATCACATTTTTACTACATGCGTGCAAAACCCCACACTTTTCCACATTAATTGTCATCTGCCAGGTTCTTGTCCAGTCATGAATTTTATCTTAATCACTTTTATTTGCTGCTTCTGCAGTGTTTGCTAATCCTCCTAATTGGCTATCATCTCCAAACTTGACTAGTGTACTAACTATTCCAGAATTGTTTTAAATAAATTGAGAAGAACACTGGTCCTCATATAGATTCCTGCAGTACTCCACTAAGTACAGTAGATCAACTTATGTGGATATGGTTACAGCCTGCCTTACATATTTTTAGATATCAGACAAGATCAGGCTACATGAACACAAACTTATTCAAGGTGTTCAGAAGTAAACAGAAGGACCCTCTGAAACAGGAAGGGCATGGTTCAATCTTACAAGAAAATAAAATCTACTGATGCTGCTTAAATTTTTTAGTATTGAACAAAGAATATAACAAGCGGGCCTGATACTGTATAAGTATTCAAAATCCTCATAGAGATTGACCAGTTAAATTGACTGAATTTTTCAAAATGAACAGTGAAAAACAAAATGGATGGCGTACTGTAAGTGGAAACTATGTGGACATCTATTTAAAATGAGAACAAAATGCATGTCTTTACAAATATGTTTGTGGTGGCATGGTACAAATTACCCAGCCATGTTATTGAAGCTAGATTCTTTTGAGATACATCTGAATTAGATTCTTTGATCAATTCACCAATATTTACAAAATGGGCTGGATGGTTTCCTCATTTGTTAGCTCTTAGGTTTTTATGAGGTTTAGCATTGTTAAAAAAATCCAAGGAATTCCAGTTGTATATTAAGCCAAGGAAACCCTAGCCACCTCATGTTGTACCTCAGGGGTGGAGTGAACATAGGGCCAATTGTTTACTCCTGTTTTTGGTATACTAATTATAATTCACCAATGACAGCATAGATTTTAACTTGCAATGTCTACCATATAGGATAAAAACTACATTCTAAGGAAGTACTTTTACAACTCTACACAATCTAAAACCCCACCTAAATTTTTATAATTTAGTCTTCTTTGTTTTGTATTGCTCATAACTCACGGGGCACTATGTCTACCACAGGGCAGCAAGAACTCTGACAAAACAAATTATCTGAATTTGATGGTGTTACAGTAGGGAGCCTTTCACATCAAAGCAAAGAGGACTGGAAAATTGAATGTTGCGGTAATGAGTTAAAGCAAAAACGGGACTGTTTTCTACCCTTTAGGAGTCACTTTTCATCATTTATTTAAATATGTGTCTTGATTTCCTTGGTTCCAAATGTTATCACTACACCCACATCTCCGGGGGCATGAGCAAATAAATACAAAAATAAGGAAAGAAATCAGCATTAACATCTTAACCCTTTGAACAAATGATGCTTTTGGAATAGACTCAGGGCTATAGCAAATCTGAACCAGAATAATGGCCTTTCTCATAATGGATAAATGTATGTATTTATACTAGTACATACATGTAGTTAACAAAACTATTGTATAAACTTTGATTAGTAGCAAAGTAGAAAATAATAAGAACTCTTTATATTTTTGTTTTGCTTGACATAATTATATAGCTACTGTATATCCCCAGGGAATTAAATAAAGCAATTAAAATAGATCATTCCGTAAGTTACATCCATCAGCATTTTCATAGCTTGAAGCAAAGTAGCAGATGCAGCTGTTCTGCTTGCAGAAGTAGCAATCTGTTATTGCAAATTTTCTGTCGCCATGCAAATTCAATATATGTTTTCATATGAATAAAGGATGATTCCATAAAGCTACAAATAATGGCTGAATCATCCTTGTCTCTACTGTTGTAAGATTGCAATTTCACTGACTTTGAATGGAGATGAGCTCCCCTCAAGAAAATTGTCTTCAGAAATGCTAACTATGCCATAACATCTAGCATTTTATAAAGCCAAGATTAGAATTTTGATTATAATAATTATAAATGTGTGTAGTTTATTTGAAGTGGATAAGCCCTGTTTTGAAGTATTAATGGAAGGCACTGATTAGATGGAGTCAGCTACATTGCTGAAGAAAATAGTGTGTAGAAATAATAACCAATAATGAAAGAAATGCTGCTATTGCAATCTGAAATACTTAAATTAGACAACTAAAGAGATGCCTGTGCTACAAAAAACTGTCTGCAACTCAACAAATATTATTTAGCATTTCTTATGGTGTGATCATAGCTTTTTCCACCTGTAAAATATGTGTAAAAAATATTGGTCTGAGTTTTTTTACTTACAATCAACTTTATAGGACATATGTCAGTAAAAGAAATTGGCTAAGGCTCCTGTAGATTAATAACTTTATGACTATTACTACCAATGGAGAATTAACTTCAGATTAATTATTGTGGAGAGCATGTCACAAATATTTAGTTTTCCTTGCTAGATTGTGATATGAATCTGAAAAGATAAAAGGAAGATAGCTAAACAAATTATTTTGTTTGATTCAACGTTTATCCTTTTTCTATCTGACAAAAAGAAGAGGAAGTTTTACCCAATGTATTTTACTATATATTTTACAATGTACTGTATCTACACACGTGTAGGAAAGTAAGTGATGAGGTAGTATCTGCTTTCATTACTCTGGCGTGTTCAAAAAATAATGAAGATGAAGTGCTTTGTCTTGTTTTTATGAAGCCTTCTCTTTAATGGATTACTTAGAAATACCCTGTTCATTTCACTGTAATACATTTCAGTAAGCAGGTCTTGAATTGTGTCCAGGCTATAACTTTCTTCATAGATTTACTAAACTTAGCTTGATTTAGAGTAATCTCATAGAGTTATAGTTCTAAATATTTAATGCAAAGGGAGAAAGAGTTCACATGCATGTATTTTAATAATATATAGCTTTCATTTATTTTACATTAAGGTCTATAAAATGAGAAAATGCAATAGAGTTCATTGAATTACCTATATCTGTGACCTTCATCCTGGATTTAAAGACAATTTCAGTAGTAGCAACGGATTGGGTTAAAATCAAGCCATTAATTGATTCTATTAAGTGGGTAGAATTAAATTAAGAGGCCCTACAGCCTTTTGACTTTTTTTTGCTATTTTTACTTAAAAAAAACATTTTAAGTAAAATTAAATGGATCAGGGTTTCTATTACCTCCTATTCAAAAGCCCAAATGATCATCATCTTCAGCCTTTATCAATACATTGTTGTCCAACAGCCTCCTAGTTTGATTCAGCTTGTTCTTTGTAAACTTAAATATCGTGCTGATTTATGTAATGATATACTGTATATATATAAAAAGTATATCTGTCTTCTTCTTGTAACTTTTTTGGAGCCCCAGTTTTTTTTTGTGCACTGTTGGCCTAACATTCTGGCTCATTACCTATTTAGGTTTTTGCACTCTTAATCTAATAATGTATACTTTTCGTGCTAACTCAAATATGATTTTTTTCTTATTTTTTCTTAGTATTCCAAGCTTTTCTGGATTGGTTGACTTTTGAATTACATACTCAGGTTTCAAATCAGAACATATATTAAAAACTACTTTTAAATTAAAGGGCAATTACTCCCTTGGAATCACGTTAAATATTTACATACTGTAAACCAGTCTTGCTTTTCATTTTATTTTAAACAACTGAGGTTTATTGAATGACATTTACAGAATTAACACATACATAATTATTGATCAGTTTAACCCTGATGAAACTTTCATTAAAGCAATTTCAGACTGTTGTTCCTCTGGGTAACATGAAAATTATAATTATCTGTAGAATGTTAAGGAGATGAGGCTGTCATCGGGGTAATCAGGAGACAGATGGGGCTAATATGGCAGTCTTTTGTCCTTTCCAATCCTGGTTGACAGTGGGAGCCTGCAGGAGCTGAAGCTATGGGGTAATAAAAATACTATATATTAAAAAAATCTGGAAAAGGATTATGAACCTGAGTTCTCTCTATTGTTTTTTTTTTGTTATTTTTATTCTTATTAGTTTATTTCTACCTGAGAGCCATTTTTTTTCATTTTTATCCGTTTATTCTACTACAGTATGTGTCACACACAAGTTAGCAGCGGACAACAGCTGCCTCCACCTTTGTTTCCATTTACCACAATTATAGCAATTGTGATGTCCTATCCCTCGCATATTAGTATGAGATAAGACAAGGCATTTGTCTTTTCGCATACCCCGACTTGCTCTCCATGAGATACACAGACAGGGAGGGAAGCTTGGGATCAGAGCGCAGGGTCAGCCATTTAGTGTACAGTATATAGTGCTCTTGGAGCAGTTGGGGTTTTAAGGGCCTTACTCACGGGCCCAACGGAGTAGGATTCCTCTGCTGGCCATGAGATACGAACTGACAACCTTCCAGCCACAGGCACGGATCCTTAGCCACAGAGCCACCGCACCACCCAATCTTGCATTTCAAGATTCTATCTTGCACTCATTGTAAGTTTGATTGCTTTTATTGCCATTCTCCACTAATCCTTTGCTGAATCGTGATTGTCCTTTTGTTTGGACAGAATGTGGATCTTCCTGTAGATTACAGACAATTGTTCTGTTTTATGGAGTTGGAATTTTTTTTTCTCTTTCACGTGTAAAACTATTACCATACCATTCTCCATTATTTTTCTTACTTTAGAAATAAAATTAGCTAGTTTCTGCAATGGGTAAGTTTGCCTGCCTTTTACTTAATTCTAGACAAAAATTCTTAATTTATTTTCTTGTTTATTAATTTTAGTAAATGTGTTACCAGCATAATTACCATAAAACTCAGAAATTATACATAAGTCTCATGATTGACTTGTTTAGTCAGAGGAAATGCAGTATACTGTAATAGATGCCATATACATTAATCTCTCATTTTCAAACAATCAATAAGTTAAATACAGTACAAACAATACGGTAGTGGGCTGAGCTACTGTAGGCTATCTTGAGGAATATTATCAGTGTTCATGTAGACTTTTATTCTTTGGCTTTCTTTTGCTTTTGTCTGTGATCTCTAGTTCCCATGGATTCTCCCATCCATCTGCTGAATGTAGCTCTGAGACCTTGCTTGCAATTAAGAGGAAAGCTTTATTTTTCACTCTCAGGTTTGCTGAAAGGTGCTTTCCAGCTCTTCTCTCCTGAGTGAGGATCACACCATTTCACTGATTCATTTCACCTCTCCCGAGTGTGCTGTTCGACAGCTTTCCAAGCTTTTTTATATCTCCTTTATCTGCTGGATTTGATTCTAATTAACTGCATTCAGCATTGGTATTTCCACATATGCGAACTCATTTTCCCCATCTATGAAAATGCCAATATTGATATGTCTAGGGCAACATTCTGTTATGTATGTTTTCCCCATTTTCCATTATGTTTTGTCACAATAGAATATAGTTTCAGAAAATCAGACTATGAAGGAATGAGACACAGCATAAGGGGAGTAGGATGGAACATAAATGCTATAGAATCAGTAGTAAAAGTATGGCAACAGTGCCTGAAACAATGAATCAACCGAAGGGTTAGTCAGAGGGTAGAAACCATATGCTTTTAATGAACCAATTGAAACATCTAAGGCAAAAGAATGTATGATACAGTTAAGGAAAAAGCTGTATAATGAATTGCATGCACAAGTAAAAAGGTTATTAGAATAGCCAACAGACACACATTAAATTAAAACTAAATTTGTAGAAATTAAAAACATAAAAAGTACTGTATTTAAACAACAAGAGGACAGTAAAGGATGAAGTGTAGTGTCTCAGGGGTAATAATGGAAAATAGAAGGTGAACGTCTTAAAGGTGAAAAACATACTGTAATTTTTCAATGAGATTCACCAAGTAAGGTTAGGCAACAGCAAGGGAAAAGAATGTTCTTTATTAAGAAATGATAGTTACAGTTTTATGGTTAGCAGTAGTAGAATACACAGTGTAGTTCTGCTTTTATTAATCTCACATTCATTCATTGTTTGCTTTCCTGAAATTTTAAACTTTTGTTTTCAACTCCATGTGTACTGTTTCAAAATATTCTTCATAGTGCACCACGAAAAATACAGAAATATTATTGGTAGCAGAAGCACTTAACATATTACAAGTCTCCAGGGACTGATGGTATTCTACGAACTCTCCTTAAGGAGACAAGGTGTTATTCATAGTCCATTAAAAACTCTTCCAACAGTTGCTTAAGGCAGGTGTAGTACTCAATGTCTGGAAAGTCACTAACATAGCACCCATCCATTAAATGGTCAATAGAACTGAACAAAGTAATTACCGCCCTATAATTCTTACTTCTATTACAGGTAAGGTTATGGAAATGATAATTAGAACTAAATTAGAAGATCATCTGTATGTAAATTATAGTGGATAGAGGATCTTTTCCCTTCTGCTGCAATGTGGTTTAAAGCTGTGATTTCCACCGATTACATTTCTTTTTAGATTAGAAACTGCACAAATGCTCCGAATGAAGCATTTACAGTACGTCTAGTAACTTCCCATAATCAATAGGTTTATTTTAAGGAATATTTCTTGACTCTTAAATAAGCTGTACAGCCTGTTGCAAGGTGCTGTAAAGGTCTTCTTCTGTTGCAAGAAATAGTTTTCAACATGTGAATGTCCTGAAACCAAATCAAGTAAATACAAAATACATTTGATCAAATAAAAGGCATATATCTTTGAAGGTAATGTGCATCATTAAGTCAGACACAAGACAGAAAGACAAAAAAATAGTTAATGCAAGAATATATCCTATGCCTATCCTATTTTAAAAGCCAAACATTACAGTATATAAAATGAACTCTATATAGTCAACTCTTGTGCAAAGGTCAAAAGCAGAAGGGAGAAGGAGAGAGAAAGTGCATATTTCACAGAACTGTTAATCAAAAACATGGGTTACATTCAATAAAGCCTCATAAAATTTATAAAAATTATTCTCTTCAGTGTCATTACTAACACCATCGATGGTAATGTATTCCTAATAATGTCTGTATTCCTGTAAATTGTTATAGGGACCCCATTTGTTTTATTTAGTGCTCAAGTATGAGCAATGACTGATGTATATTTTTAAATCTGTGGATATCTGCCTACTTGAGATGAATCCTTATATATAGCAATTTTGACTTTCTTTTAGTTAAAAAATGTAAGTATTAAGCTGTCTTGATGGGTGAGTTCAAAATATATACATTCCAAATAAAACATTATAAACCATCATAACACATTTACAAGCTTAAAGTTCTGAATAATAGTCTGTTCCTCAGGCGCTGAATATGTGTTGTACAGAGCACATCAGTAACAGAAGTAAAAAGAGAGAAAAGTAAGGATACCTAATAAACAGCTACAGACAGGTAAAACTAATACCCGAGTTTTTGTATCACAAACCAAACAAAACCTAAAAGTGGAGAAACAGTGGCACATGACCACTGTTTTTTCTCTCCATGTGATAAGAACCACATGCCATTGAACTCAAAACATTTGCATTTACTGTACATCTAAAAGAACAGATGATTTTACAAAAAACTACACATCCTATAAAAATGACAAATGTTTATCTTCCACCACCAATTCACAGGTACAGGATTAACAGGAATGGATGATCTTAGATTGGTCAGATACAGAAGAAGTAATGTACTGTAGCACAACTGGCAAAGTTTACCATAAAAAAAAAGACTTTGGGCACTTTTCTAAGAAAGTGGAACAGTTGGGGAAGAATGAGCAAGGAAGAACTATTGTGTCAGGATCTAGCTTATTGGCAGCATGAAGAATTAGCTGTATGCACATATAGTGAAGTGGTTTAAAAATCAAAGAACAAGATCTGTCCTTGTGTGTGTTGGGGCTATAACAGATATCATAAAGGGCTTCCTGGATGTCCTTGGGGTTTCATATTGTCCTAATAATTATAAATTTCCCCTGTTGCAACTGTCAATGCCAATATTCCAGTTGATAACCAGCCTCTGCTACAATGACCGCTGCCCAAGTTGGCAGTCTGTTTCATCTACAACAACAACTATTATGGTCTGTCAGTCACTTCCTGGACCAACCTGTTGTGGTCTGTTATACCTGTCCACTGTGGTTCCTTTAGTTTCACAGCCTTTCACAGCTCTTACAGCAACACAGGTCTGCAATAAGCCCACTGCAGTTTCAATGGCACTAAATTGAGTGTATTGTAAACTTGAAATTATTTTTTGTTAATATAGTCATTCTCATAGAAGCATAGAGATCCAAAAGACTGGGACAGCGATTCAATGAGCCCAGTCAGTGTCGAGCCAGCATGAGCAGTAAGGTACGAGACTACGAGAGCATAGATATCAATTATCAAGTAGCAATAATAATGCAAATTGCCAAGTTGGGCCTCTCGCAGCCAGTCTTGTGGTCAATTTAGCATTTTTCAATTGACAACCGTGTTTGTTTTATTATTATTATATCTTTTTTGGAATTTAATTTTTCATGTGCAGTTCAATTTGCGCTGATATTTCATAACCTGTGTGCACACGCACACACGCACAGCTTAGAGGGAACATTGCCCACGACTACATTCAGTGTAAGGCTGTGGCATAATATTAGGTTGATGAGCCTTGGCCTGCAGATAGTCCATATCTACTCTATGGTCAAAATAATATTGGACTTCTATTAAACAGTCTAGTTGTATGAGTTGAAAAGTATTCCTTTTTGAAATATGTCCTTATTTTCTTGAGTAGCAATGAACATTTTTGTCATGTTTGTGAGTAAGAAATAATAGTGACAATTAGCTGGCGGTCTGAAGTTACAATAAATGCAGTACAGTATATAAATATTTTGTATCACCTATTCCCTATGATACCCAAATTGTTGTTCATCTCAAACCAACTGGACAATGTTGAGAGAAAGAGATACAGATGACTCTTCCAAGATGGACACTGGGTTGGCTTTGTCATTTTTTTATCATGTATTACCCCCCCCCCCCCGCCATTTAATAGTAATCTTAATTCACCAATAAAAAGGAGCCATAAGAATTTTCAAAAACTGAGTAGCAGTTCTGTCTAGTCTAGCTGTCATTTACTGTATCTCTTCATATCTTAATTTTTGACATTTCAAATCTTAGATATCTGAAAATAAGGTATATGACTAATAACAAATTTTAGTTTCGATCTAAATTCAGGCTTGAACAGTGTGTAAGGCAGTTTCACAGAAAAAAAAAATCATATTTTTGTCTATCACTAATTTCCAATGCACAATTACCCTATTGTGTAAGTACTGTACAACATTTAGAACACCCTGAAATTTATGGCCATGTTTCATTTAAAAATCCAACTATAATGAACTTACATTTAACAGGTCTTTAGAATGTACTTTTTATTTTTATGGTAGTGTAATGGAATGAAAGCCTTGTTAAAATATAAATATTTAATTCCTAAAGGTTTTCCAAAATAATTGAAAAGGCATGTGAGCTACAATCTAAAAGAACAAAGCTAATAAATTGCTAAATATTCCAGATTGTTAAGTGAAAATAGATTTGCTTTCTAATGATTAATTAGTAAAAATGGGATATTCTTTAGACACTGGTGCTTATCAATCAGCTAGTTAGTTCACAGCATAGTTAGTTATTAGTTAATTGATAACTAGTTAATGAATAAGCTAAGAAAAAATCAAAACAAAATAACCATCTAGGTTTTCTCTGCACTAATAAGTCATAAAATAGGGTTTACAGTATGTGCAAAAATAAGAGCCACGTTTGCCAAATTAATTTTGTCATGACTGTAAAAATTAAGAGCTTATACATGTGTTTATCTCCACAGAGAATTGGTCCCACAAAATGGTAATTATTCCATTAATAATGTTCTGTGGCAGGGGATATGTGAAATTACTTCAAGTCTGCCACATGAGAAAATTGTTCTATTCACTATCCGAAACTGTATTTACATTCTGTAAAGATATCTGGTACAATTGTGCCAAAGTGAAACAGAAATCTTAGCTATACTATACTGTGCCACCTATTATACCTTCCATTAGTAACCAAATCATATTTTATTTCAAATACAAAAGTAAAAATATAAATTAAGTACAGTATGTGCAATGTACAGTAATGAATGTGTTAAAAGGGACACATTTAGTAAGAATCAACAAAGGTATAAGCGGATATCTAGATAAAAATTCAGCTTCTACATGAACGAGCTTATTGGGAAAAAAGCATGAATGCAGGGAGATGACAGACTTAGGTAAGAATAAGTTTAGGTAACAATATGGTTGAGAAGCCTGCAGGATTGTATATCTATTACCTTGGTATTTTTATCTGTTCAGTTTTAAAGCATTCTTTGTGGATCCAATATTATACACAATACTTTTACCCTAAACATAAATAAAAAAAATTAAAAATATTCCTGCTGCTAGGATGACATTCTCATCTTGTGTTAGAACGTTTTTAGGATACGCATTTCTGTTACTTCCATACAAGTCCATAAACAGTAGTTATACACCAACAGAAAACAGCACTAGCTATTTTTATTAAACTCCCTGTGTTGTTGTCAGGTAGGTGTGTGGAGCCCCATGTCTTCCACATACTGTACTCCTATCTTTAAATTCTGCCATTATGTACACATTTCCAGGTGTCTGTAAAATAAATTATTTGAGCAAGAACTAGCCACTGTGCATATTCTGGAGTATCAGTAGAGCCATTTCTCAATGAAATGCAGAATACATTGTCTGGTATGACCATTATTGCTGGGTACAACAGCTATGATCATGGTTTCTTTACTGTTCAATTCTTGAGACCCCATCTTACAGTGTAAATTCTGTGAAGTTATTTTGTTTTGTATTTTGCATAAAGGAGAATAAAATGTTATTTTTAGAAAGTCTTTCAGATGTCTTTCACCTTACCAAAATTTGGTTACTGGCATTTACTGTTTATGTAACATTGTCATCAAGTATTATCAAGTGAAGCAGGATTTATAAAATTATGTGTAAACGTTTAGTAAATCCATGGAATGGAATGATAGGGTGTAACAAAAGGAACTCACAGTCAGCATTTTTTACTGATTTCATGGCCATTGTGTTGTAACTATTATTTAGATCTGTACAACTACAGTAGCTCTGTGAGTTGGACAATGCTCAGAATTCATGCACAGATCTCCAGATCTGTTGTAAAGATAAAATGATGCATTTTTTTATTATTGCAAGTAGTCTTTTACAGCAGCAACCAATATCCATGTAACTTTTCTGAAAGCCTGGTAATAAGTAGGATCTGATTTAGAACTATAAAACAAAAGCCCACCCATAGTGTTGTTGACTGGCAGCTTAAGAATGTCACAGAAAAATGTGAACAGTTTTCTTAAAACGTTTGAATCCATAACACATTAATGTGTTAATTTTGGAGAACAACACAGTAACAACTCCAGTATGAACATACTTATATTTTATAAATATTACAATGTGCTATTTGATAAAAAAATGCATTTCAAGCACACAAGCAAGTCACTTATTACTAATGAAAAGCTAGAGATGAATAAAACATTAAAAGTAGTTGAATATTTTATATAGAACATGAAGTTGTTTTTAGTTCCTAAGGTTCAAGCTCATATTCTAATGACTTAAATTTAACTAGCAATTACACTAATCTAATATCACTATGCTTTTTGTATGAACCAAAAATGATCCCCGTAAACATTTTAGCATAATTTAGGTCATAGGCTAGCTAATGCCTGGATTTGAAAAAATGTTTTTGCTTGAAAACAATGTCATATAAGCTCCAAACTGAAGATGATGAAATTCACAGGAATGTTACCTAATTAAATGTTCAAGCAATCTTCACAGAATATAAAAGGAACCTCTAGGCAAACAAAACACATTCTACATACCCTAGGAAAGTCATGAACTTGCCTTTATGTGCCCTGACTCAAACTTGTCTGAACACTATCACAGCAGAATTTTATTGTCTTATTTCTACTTTTACAGTTAAATTATTAAAGCTAAGTAACAAGTCACGTTTCCTGTATTGTAAAACCCTGCATACAGTATATTAAACTACCCCTCTTTATGAACATACAGATGCAGCCATTCAAAACAAGCGGGGTATGCTGCGGTATAACACGGTGGGCGTGTTGCAGTATACCGCATCATACCGGAATCACCTTGTAAAACCACCAGGTGAAGCTAATAAAGGTTAACCTCTCCTGTACAGCATTTGAGCTGTCACCAGAAAACGTCGGTTTCGAATCCCGATCACTGCTGAGGGACAATCTTTATTCAATTAAGAATTTAAGTTGTATACTCTTTAGACTTTTAAATTTAAACAGTGTATTACAGCATGTTAATCATTAAACATTAAAAAGGCGGTATATTTTATAAAAGCAAGATTGTTCTGTTGGACAAAAGTACACAACCTACCACCTTTATCATAAATATTTTAATTATGCAGGAATATTTTATGCATCAAAGTCTTTACCGAAGATATTACTAATAGTATTAATAATGAATGACCTTGGACAAGCTGTAAGCTCAAAGTACTAACCTGGTTCTTTGTAACCGTCTTTGTAAACGAAAATAGTTTATTTTTTCATTGACAAAAAGTAACACCACAGCATTTAGTTGATCCGATCACGCATTCGTTTCCAATCATACAAAGTAATTCTTGAGAATCTCCGATTCACCATGCCTTTCACATGCTCATAAACGATATTAATTTAGGAACATAAACATATTACTGTATGTAAACTGTACTGTATACTGCTGGTCTTGGTAGTTAAAAGAAAAAATACACACCAGTATTCCATTTCTCCCTAAACATTTTAAGCATCAAAGTCTTACATGTTGTTATTTGGGAAACGTTTTTACGTGCTCCTTCTGACCATATTAAGATTATATACTTTGTGAAAAGTGATAGTCTTTTAACCTTTTCTGTGAATTCACTTGTTATCTAACAAATGCATACTTTTAGAATTTGATTTACAGGGAATATAATATGGAATTGCGTATCAAAACAAATTAATAACGATATAATTATATTCATGTACTGTCTGGCGGAATAAACTGAAGAGGTTAGTTAATGCGACACGGAATTATTAAGAATTATCACCTCTTTTGAGAACAAATGAGAACATTCCACTCAGTGGGTGGTGCATTGTTATCTCAATCAGCTGATTATTCGTTTTACACCACTGGACGACAGGAGAATGTGACTGTACTGTATCTGTACAGAATGTGTGTTTCAATCAATACAGTAATTGATTAAAATCCAATCGCGTGTTCAATTAAATGCCTTTTTTGATTCACAATCTAAAAATGAAAACCGAGGTAAAGTCACCTTGAATAAAAAAAAAAAACGATTTTGGCACGCCTGTAGCATTTTCACGAAACCTCCTAGAGTTGTGAGAACACTTGCTTTGTGTATAAAGTACATTGTGAATGTTTTCACAGCCTTCACTTTGTAATTTTTATGCCATTTTTTTGACCACGCACGAATATTCCTATGTCCGTATCTTCGCAAGGGAATCAGTGCGAATTTTAATACTAATTAAATGATCGCGGGCACTTTCCACCCCCTCTACATTCTCAGAGTAGAACAGACTAACCTTCTAATGAAAGACGGTCCACTCCCCCCACCCCCCACGGACAGGAAAAGTGCCCACAGGCACTTAAACTTAATATGGTCAGTAACAGTAAACAGTAACATGGTCAGAAGGAGCACGTACAAACGTTTCCAAAATAACCACATGTAAGACTCTGATGCTTAAAATGTTTAGGGAGAAAGTGGAATACTGGTGTGTATTTTTTCTTTAAACTACCAATACCAGCCATATACAGTCTGTTACGTAGGGATTTCTATATGTCTTTATTTACTGGTTACATTAGTTACAAAGGCTAAATTTTCAGCTTCAGTAACGCGTATGCCGTATGGCATACATATTTGTTTTGGGTTTTGCTTGTTCACATATCTCCCCTTTTTATAAAACGACATGGTTGAAAACTGTTCTAGAGCCACTGTTGTTTCATCGGTGAAAAGTACATCATGAAACGCCTCTCCCTGTTTAATCCACTGGAAAAAAGAAAAGGAGCATAAAGCGTCTGATGGTCATAAACGATATATTCGGAGAGAATACCAGTGTGTTTTTTTTTTTACTCCCTGGTGGGAACTGGCTTCCATAAGAATCAGTATAGCTTCTGGGAAATACATTTTTCCTGCATTAAAGTTGAACTCGTTCAGAGCGCCCTACATTACAAACTCCAAGCGTTTCATTTTGAACTGAAGACTCTCACACCTGAAGAAGGATTCACAGCCGAAATGTTCCAGGCTGACGGTGCTACCCAACAAAGTAAATGTATTGCAGTAAATGTTTATATTATTATATCTAATTTTTAATTTTTTATTTCTTTGAAAAAATAAAACGTTTCCCTGGCTCAGAGATTAAATTAAACTTCACTCGCACCAAACAAATTTATATTTCTAAATATCACAACATGATCGAATTTAAGTCATTTTAATAACAATGAATAGTCACCTATGCGTTACAATATCAACATTTATATTGATTTAAATCGCGTTTAAGTCGCCTTTGTTTAAAACCCATAAATAAAGCTGATACTGTTATTTAATATTTAAATTATTATTTAAAACTGTACTACAGCAGCACAATGTACAATGCAACGTAAATCGCTATCTTTGTCTTCTGCATAATAATGTTCACCTCTCTGTCCAGCAAATGAACAATAGTAATAATAATGAACTTTATTGTATATGGCGCCTTTAAAGGTGGCTCCTCAAAGCGCTTTACAGGATAAAAAAAATAACAACAATACTGTTAGGCTGGGCAAACGATTTTTTGTTTTAAGAAATACAAAATGAGATATAATGATGTGTTCCGGCTTAGACATTAACGAAGAGCATAACACGTGGGCGGCGTAGCGGTATACCGATACACTGCAAGTACAACCCCCCTCTCTGCGGGAGTGCTGGCTGTGAGGAATTAAACCGGTTTCACAGGTATTTTCAAAGTAGAAGGGGGCAAGATTTCCAGCGAAAGACATGTCCCCCCCTCAAAAACCCAGTAAGTACAGTACTTACTAGTTAAGAAAGCTAGGCTCCTCAATGAAATCGCTTTAACATGCTAATGCATTGGTGTAACAGTCCGGTCGTGGCAAGCTTCTAATGTCAACCCGACCACGGCGAAAGGAACCCTTCTTTCATTGGAAGATAATGAACATATTCTAGCTCTAAATGAATTAATAGCAAACATGGTTTACATAAAAGACATTTTTCCAAGAAAGTTTAGCCTTTGTCACTAATGAAACCACTAAATAAAGACATAAATAAAGAAATCTTAAGATTTTTAAAATACATGACTTTGCTAAAATTTATTTTAAAATAAAAACGATTACAAACACAGGCGGAGAGAGAGAACAGGGGAGGGATGTTTGTTTTGCATAAGGGGCGGGTCTATGGAAATGAGGTCTATTTGGGAATGTGGAGTTACATGTTCTGGCTGTTTGTGAATTATCGTTGTTGAGTATGGAGTGTTGAGGCAAAATGCAATTTAGCGCTTTCTGGCAAGAGGAGACCCCCAAATTAATAATGTAACATGCTATTGTTTGTGCATGAACATAGTTACTGTATACTGTTATTTCTTTAGATACGCGATTCCATGTTTTTTTTGAATCCCTGGCGGGACTGGGAGTCCATAAGAATCGAGTTATAGGTTTCATTGCGCTTTGACAGATTGTATTTAAATCAATTGTTGATTTAAAGGTTGACAATCAATGTTTATATTGTAACGCATACTGTACAGCCTCTATTTCTATATAAAAATCTAAAAGATCGTTTGCGCAGCCTAAGAGGGGGGCGAATGCACTACAATAGATTAGCATACTGAAGAGGAACACAGTATAGGCATCGTTGATATGAGGACTTTTGAAACCAAATTTCCCAAATTTAATATGTGCTTTTCTATGTTTATTGTCAATTTATTGTCCATAATATTGCTATTCTAAGCAAGGAGCGCTTCACCCTGCCTGCTGTGGGAAGAGTTAGCTTATTCCTTCTCTGCCTCACTGAGGGCAGACCCTGCCAGGCCCTCGTCGACACCGGTTCGACCATCACCCTTAATTATATGTTTTTTTAATTGTAATCAGACAAATGCAACATAAATTGATACAGTATCTTTGTCTTCTAAGTATCTTAATAAACTTTCAGCATAGCTTTCTCCCCATTTAGATTTATTTTTCTTTGGATTTTGGGATCAAACGTGGAAGGATTAGATTGTAATCGTTTTTATTTTTTAAAACACGTTGCCCGACGTTAGTTGCATTGCTTGAAAAATGATTTTATTTCGAGAGACTGGATAAGTAATTCAAGTGTTTTTTTAACTTCCTGAAAAACAAGTAATAATTTAACTATATGTGCAAACGTTTTATGATATGTCGCTGTTGTGAATGTCTGTGGAGTGTATCTTATTTGCCTGTCTGTCCTGGCTGTGCTCTCTCGCTCGGCCTCTCTCTCTCTCTCACTCTCAATTCAATTTGTTTGGTGCGACTAAGGGTTTATTTAATCTCTGACCCAGGGAAATGTTTTATTTTTTCAAAGAAATGTTTGTTAAAAAAAAAGTCATGGTTCCAGCGGGATTCGAACACACAGCGGGTGACATGGGAGTCAGGAACCTAACCCACAGCGCCACTGGCAAGGTCACATGAGGAGTGTTGAAAAAGCCCTACAAACATTATCAACAGATATCGTACAGCGTGTACTATTCTTGTGTTGCGGTACATGAATATAATTATATCGTTATTAATTTCTTTAGATACGCGATTCCATATTATATTCCCTTTTAATCAAATTCTAAAAGTCTGCTTGTTGACTCCGGTATCACGTTAGTTAAAGACTTCGATGCTTAAAATGTTTAGGGAGAAATGGAATACTGGTGTGTATGTTTTCTTTAAAGTACTGAGACCAGCCATATACTGTATGTTTATGTTCCAAAATTAATATCGTTTATGGCCTTCACAAGCGTTACAGTATGCTCCTATTCTTTTTGCTCAGCTCAGCTACTAAGATTTACCTTCAGTGGTAAAATTCCATATAAATATTCAATACTAAAACGGGCACAGTAAAGACATTTACTGTAAATCTATCTACAACCGACCAACGGACCACGAGTGCCCCTGTCGGTCAACCAATCACGTACCGCGGTTTTTTGCGTCATCGCGCGTCACGATGCGCGAGGCCGTAGCCAATTACCTCCGGTACGTGTCTGTACCGCGCACTTTGAATGGCTGCATCTGTATATTTGCACAGATTTCATATTTCAGATGTATTTAGTAGCATTATTAACAGTCTACCTTTAAACACTTCCTTTAAAAACTGTATCTAGACCACTCATCATATACTGTAAGTAGTTGATTAAGCCAGTGATACTCTTCTGTCACAACAGGTTAAAATTTTAAAAAAATTAACAGATATGGACACACTTTCTCCTTGACACATGAAGATTAACTGGTTATTTAAAGCAGCCTGCTTGTGAGAGACGAGATAAGGTGTTTTTCTTCATTAATCATGAAGCTTTTGTTGCTGTATAAGTGAATATCGAGCATAGAGTTGATCACCAGATGGTACACAGTAGCTCAAAGTCAGAGCACCTGTCTAGTGGTCAATCAAATGTAATGGTTAATTGGTGACTTGAATAGATGACTGGCTTCCTGATTGATAGGCAGACAGCTGGACTGACAAGCGGCCTGATCTCACAGATTTGGCTAGAATGTGAGCACTCGCTGGAATGCTGTGGTAGCCCATGGCAACTGTAGGTAGTGAGCCACTCCCAGCTTGGGTGTGACAGTCTCCTAGTACACTTGCATAGCTCTAAGGTGCTCATATGGAAATGCTGGCAGGACTTCGTAACCAAATGGCTCATTTCATTTCAGGCGTACATCCCTGTAACATTTTTGACATTGAAAGGAGGCATGTTTTGTTTAGACAACCACCGTGACTAAAATTAAGAATTACCATAATGGTCATATTGTGTACTTGCTGAAATCAGGTATGTTTATATCCATCCACATAGTATCTAAGAGCAGATGTAGCCTGATAATGAGATAATGATTGGTACAACAAGCATGAATGAGCAGAATGCACTACAGCAGTTACCAGAAGACAGATCAAGAGATGTACTGTCAACGACGCAGAAATAATTCTAAAATAACAAACTATAAGGAGATTCTTCCCAGAGTGTCCCAAACATAAAAAGGAGAAGAAATCCTGTGACAGAATGAGACATCTCTGAGCTGTATTTTTGTTACTGTGTTCAAGAAACCATGCTGTATTTTGTTTGCCTTTTGTCCTTGTAAAAATCTTGAAAAGGTAGAAAAAATGTACATTAACTGACAGCATTTATTTATATGTTTGTGTCTTGCAATTTTGAAATTTCTATGCTTCCACCTTTAAAGTGACATGCACATTTTGGTAACACATTATATTTATCTATTGAACATACAGTACTGGACCATTTTTTTTCCCCTGCCAAAAACTACAGTAGGTTCCACATGATGGCTGATTGACCGATGTGTGCAGCTCCACATCAGTGAAATTCGCTGTCCAGATTCATTAGATACTGTTATTTAAGACATTTTGAAAACTAATTTAAAGACCTTAAATAAATGCTTTAATGTAGAATTAAAATTTATTTTTAATTTGACTTTTGTTTTTTTTCCAGTTTATGCTTCTGTTTACAGTATGTTACATAAGTGGCATTATACTGCAACTTGCCAAGAAGTGCTCATAAATAAGATTATATTAGTATAAATTAATAAACTATAATGTCTTAATATGTTAAACATATGTACTATAAATAAAGTTATAAAGTATCAATAAAATGTTTCTGTTATAGGCCCAGTAATACTTTCACTAGTTTCTCAATACCACAAAGCATCTACCAGTATATTGCTTTATCAACAAAGTACTCCTTTCTTTCTTTTATATTTATTGAATATGTCTGAAACAGTCATAAAACATTCATAAGCAGGTCCTCCATATATAAAGATATTTACTCATCCAGGGAGAATCCAGCTTAATCTTCATGAAAAAACCCATCTCTGTTTACATCATGTACAGTACCAGCTTGTCATTAATGAAAGAACAATAGGCCAGCAGGATGTGAGAATTGATTCAGATTTCATCTCAACAGCTGAACAAGGTACAAATCTGTCAACAATAAAAGAGACAGGTGAATTAACACATTATAGGTCATTGCCGGGCAAACATTGACCTTTCAGATGAATGTACAGGAGCCTGAAAACAGATAACTTTATGCTCACAAAGATGCTAAATCTCTGTGGCTGCCCATTTTCCTTAGAGAGAGCTATGAGTGCTTTGCTGTGTTGTGTCACGTTGTCTGTACATTTCAGAGAAATCTCATTTAGCTTAACGTTCTAAATCCGCAAGCCGTGTTACAAGGAATGTTATCCTCTCTAGGTCATTTTGATTAACACTTGGCTCATCAGAAAAGTTTCTTCAAAAACACAGATTTTCTTAATCCCTGTACGATACATGCAATTTCAGTGTCAGAATATGGGAAAATATTACACTATGGTTTAATGGTTTTCAGCAGGGGCAAATGCTTATTTGTGCTTTGATTTAGGCTTGGTATCTACTGTATCAAGTGCTCCCTTGTAGTCTGAAATCCAAAGGGAAGATAGTTATACAGTAGGGAAGACAATAATACAAATCGGCCTACATTTATGTCATGTGTACTTTACCAGACTCCTATTTTAATTCCTGCTCTCTAATTTGTGTAGTGTTTTCTTTTGGTTACTCTGGTCAAACACTTTATGCACTTTCCTTCAAGCGCTTCAACTTTGTTATAAAAGCATAGTTTTGCCACAAATAAAACCTTGTAAAGTAACAGTGAAGGTACAGAATTGAGGTTATTTTCAAATGAAGAAAATGTCATTTTAGCATACAACACAGCTTGGTATTTACTCTTTTTTGTTTTTTAATCCATATTTCCTTTCAATGACCAACAGCGTTCCCTCAGTATTTCTGGCAGCCCAGTACCTTTCATATTTATTTATTTTTATTATTTTCAGGTTCATTTGGATCATACTCAATGCTGCCACTACTGACCTTTTACAAGCTAGAGAAAAGGTATTTGAGATTCCAGGAATTTTGCATTTTTGTCACGCAAACCTCTTTTCAGCTTCTTTTAGAGCATGATCTCAACAACCACATGGTCAGAGTTGACCTGTGTTTTTAGTGCTTTTCTACAAGCCTAACCTCACAGTTTGACTTTTTTTTGTTTCAGGAAGAAAGGACAAGAGAACATAGTGAGCAAATCTCAGAAAATAGACAGCATGAAATCCAGGGACCGATTTATTTATTTTTAGTTGGCATGGATCAATGCATATCATGCACCAATGGCTGCCGTAGCAGGCGTTACCTCAAGTAAATCAAGCATCAGTATTTTAATATCTGTTGATTGTACTTTGCAATTACTTCATTTTTTTTGCATATTTTCAAATGATGGAAAGTATAAAGATTTTGCCATTTTGAATTTAAAGTAACATTTATTAAAATTGTTATTTATTCATTTGTATCATTTTGTATATGAACTCTAAGCACATACTAAATGTAGGAGTATCTTAATGCTCTTATGTTGCCTTCCAAATGTGTGTATATTTTTTAAATTTATGCTGTCAAGCTTTTTTTCCTAATTTATGCACACTAACATTGTTTTCGAGCGTTGCAAAGTACTTCACAGTACTGTTCCACCAATGATCACACTACAAACAAGTCTGAGTGTCTTTGGTACACAGTCTGTCAGCCAGTCTGTGTCCCAGCAGATGACTAGAGCCATCTGCAAGTGAAATTGACAGAAATGGAATGGTGCTGGAATTGATGTGGAAAATAACTGATTTTGTAGCAAGTACAACCCATCCAAAATATAGTACTCTGAGCCATCCTGGGACTTACATTGGACATTTTTTTTTATTCAAAAACACTTAACTACTTAATGGAATATCTGCAGCTCCTGAATTTTCTGAAAATTCTCTTGCTTAAGAATATGGTATTCTATAACATAGTACTCCAACCTTGGTCTTAGGCAGCACAAATCCAGTTTTATAAGTTACCTCTTCCTAAAATTTGGAAAAATGTGTAAGTTATTGATCAGACAAGCATGCAATATATTCCGTAAAGTCAGGAGAACTCTGTTTATCAAGGGTTAAAATATGGCAATATTGCAATGAAAAAAATTATACATGTATAAAATACAATGTATCAAATGAAATAAAAAATCAAGTCCTCATACCATCTTGCCATCAAGAAAATTCTGAAAATTAATGATAATTTAATTTCCATAATCACAATCGTAATCATGAAACACCAAATGTATCACAGAACAATATTTCTTTATTCTCTGGGACATGTGATGATAGAGTAATAGATGGGAAATAAGTGTAAGTGGGATGGACAAATATTTCTTTACAGTATGTTACGCACAATGATAATCTCTTCCTCCTTAAGGCCTATATTGTACTACTTTACATCTATTATACATTATAGTTTTATGTTTCAATGTTAGAAAGAATTAACATTGATGAGTGCATTTCAAACCACAATGAAAGTTAAATGTACAAAGTAATGTGTAAAACCTCCAAAGTAGGCAAATTTTCCAAATACTGTCTGTCAGCATTGTCTGCGATTCAGAATGAAACAATAAAACATCCGGTGACATGAAGCAGCCTTATTACGTTGTAAACAAGCAGGCTTGATTCACGCAAGCAGGCTTGATCACCTTGGAACATTTCTGTGGTGAAATGTCTGCTGCAAGACCTGTACTTATTACCTCGTTACCTCATAATTACCTCATTAGTGATTACAGTGAATAATGAGCAGGATGGGCCACTTCACGTCACAATTCGCATGAACTCTTGCCCACTGCGAGACCAGCATTTTTTGACAACATGGTGACTATATGTGTGTGACTACAGTACTTTCACAGAGTTCATGATTTTGTGCTTAATTTGAAATTTGTAAAATTCTGTGGTACCATCAATACATATACAGATGCAGCCATTCAAAATGGGTGAGGTATTTCGCAGCATACCGCGACACGCCCACCGGGGTATCACGCGGTATCACGTGTGTCACGTGACTAACTATCCGGCGTCGCCTTGTAAAACCGCCAGGGGGAGCTTAACCTCTCATGTACAGCATTCGAGCCTTTAATTTTGAACTGTGTATTACAGCATGTTAATCATCAGTCATTCAAATGTTGGTATATTTTATGAAAGCAAGATTGCTCAGTTGGACAAAAGTACACAACCTACCTTTATCAGAAATATTTATGCATCAAAGCCTTTACTGAAGATATTACTAATAGTATTAATAATGGATGACTTTGGACAAGCTGTATACTCAAAGTATAATTTCTTTAGCACATTTGTACAAGCACTTGGAATCTGTCCAAGCCATACTTTGTCAGGCATTTTGTTTTACTTCATCGGGCATAAAAACTTCCTTGCTTTTAACAGGGCGTTTCATAATTTCTAACTACGAAAATGATTTAAAATGCGACACCTATCATGAAAAGAAAAAAATACACACCAGTATTCCATTTCTCCCTAAACATTGTAAGCTTCGAAGTCTTTAACTAACGTGATACCGGAGTCAACAAGCATACTTTTAGAATTTGATTAAAAGGGAATATAATATGGAATCGCGTATCTCAAGAATTTAATAACGGTATGATTATATCCGTGTATAGCGGCAGGGCTGTGTAGGGCTGTTTCGCCTTCCTGCTTATGCGAGCTGTCTTGTAGCCTACTGGTTTAGGTGCGTGACTACCAACTGGCAGGTTGTGTGTTCGAATCCAGCTGGTGCTGGACCTTTCAGTTTTATTTATTTATTTTTTAATCACGTAACATAAACATATTACCGTATGCAAACTGTACTGTATACAATATGTATATGTATATTTAATGTCTTAACTGTGCCCGTTTAAGTATTGAATATTCATATCTAATTTTACCACTGAAGGGAAATCTTAACATAAACATACAGTATATGGCTGGTCTCGGTACTTTAAAGAAAAAAATACACACCAGTATTCCATTTCTCCCTAAACATTGTAAGCTTCGAATGAAACCACTAAATAAAGACATAAATATAGAAATCTTAAGATTTGTTTTATTTAATGTTGGTAGCAGGATGAACTGTCAGAGTGTATATTTTGTCGCAAAGTTGCTACAAGATGTTAACAGTGAAAAAGGTATTTAGAAATGAGTTATTTCAAGATGAAAAAGAAAACATACACGAAACATGGTTTCATTACGACCAGAATCAGTCTTTAGATATTTTTAACTTGATTTACAGTATTTGAGAGGTATGTCTTAACACCGATACTACAGTGCTTAAGTACTGCTCACGTATATGTTTCTAGGTTTATATTATGCATTTCATACGGTCAAATTACTTTTGAGCAACTAATAAGAAGCGCGAAACGGTATGCGTTTTAGTTTCGTTTTGTGCTGGAACCCGTGGATTGATTAGAGATATCAAGTACATACAAGTCATTTTTTAAATGTTGTAGTTCGTCTTGAAAAAATGTTACGAGTACATCATCTATCAACAATTACACAGGTTCTGTTTCCATATTGCGGATTTTGGTTAGGTACAGTATTATCAAATCCAGTGGCGCTGTGTGTTACTTTACTGAGTCCCATGTCACATGGTCTGTGATTGAAACCTGTAAAACCGGTTTAATTCGTCACAGCCAGCACTCTTCAGGTGTGAGGGTCTTCTGCTCAGAATGAAACGCTAAAATGTTTGTGTATATTCTAATGGTAGTGGGGGCAGGGTGTGTGGGAACACCCTGCATTGGAGATCTATGTTCTTCACACCTGAAACATTTTCTTTGAAAGGATTTTCTTCGCAGTTTAACCGATCTTGTTACAGCATGTTACAGTTTACTATTATTAACCATATTAATTTTAAGTGCTTAATGTAAAATCTTATATACATTAATATACATTAAGTCTGACTATCATATAATAAGTTAAATACAAAACTAAAGAAAAAATAGGGTTAAATATAATTCAAAATATTTTGCTAACAACTGTTTATGAATAATAAAATGTATTAACTAAGGAGTAGGATGGCACAGTTGTTAGTATGTTTTTTGTTTTGTTTCTTTTTCATAAATACAACAGTAGTACCTGATGTCTCAGTGGCTTTCAAAATTAAATTATGCATGCAAACCTGTGAACTAGAAAGATAACTAAGATTTTAATACTAATTAAATGACCACGGGCACTTTCCACCCTCTCTACATTCTCAGAGTAGAACAGACTAACCTTCTAATGAAAGACGGTCCACCCCCCACGGACAGGAAAAGTGCCCACAGGCACTAATATGGTCAGTAACAGTAAACAGTAACATGGTAAGAAGGAGCACGTACAAACGTTTTCGAAATAACCACATGTAAGACTCTGATGCTTAAAATGTTTAGGGAGAAAGTGGAATACTGGTGTGTATTTTTTCTTTAAACTACCAATACCAGCCATATACAGTCTGTAACGTAGGGATTTCTATATGTCTTTATTTAGTGTTTACATTAGTGACAAAGGCTAAACTTTTAGCTTCAGTAACGTGTACATATCTCCCCTTTTTATAAAACGACTTGGTTGAAAACTGTTCCAGAGCCACTGTTGTTTCATCAGTGAAAAGTACATCATGAAATGCCTCTCCCTGTTCAATCCACTGGAAAAAAGAAAAGGAGCATAAAGCTTCTGATGGTCATAAACGATATTCATTTAGGAGCAGCATCAGAGGTATGTTTTTAACTGCACTGCATTGGAGAGAATACCATAGTGTGTTTTTTTTTTTTACTCCCTGGCGGAAACTGGCTTCCAGAAGAATCAGTATGGCTCAGAGATTAAATAAAACTTCACAGACATTAACGAAGAGCATAACGCGTGTACTGTATACACTGCAAGTACAACCCAACTCTCTGCAGGAGTGCTGGCTGTGACGAATTGAACCGGTTTCACGGGTATTTTCAAAGTAGGAGGCGAGATTTCCAGCGAAAGACACCCCCCCCCCCCCCTCAAAAACCCAGTAAATACAGTACTTACTAGTTAAAGGCTAGGCTCCCGACTACGGCGAAAGGAACCCTTCTTTCATTAGAAGACAATGAACATATTTTAGCCCTGAATGAATTAATAGCAAACATGGTTTACATAAAATACATTTTTCCAAGAAAGTTTAGCCTTTGTCACTAATGAAACCACTAAATAAAGACATAAATATAAAAATCTTAAGATTTTTAAAATACATGACTTTGCTAAAATTTATTTGAAAAAAACAATTACAACCGCCAGGGGAGAGAGAGAACAGGGGAGGGATGTTGGTTTTGCATAAGGGGCGGGGCTATGGAAATTAGGTATGTTTGGGAATGTGTAGTTACATGTTCTGGCTGTTTGTGAATTATCGTTGTTGAGTATGGAGTGTTGAGGTATTGATTTTGTGTAATGCTTTATGTTGAAAATTGAGGTGGATTTTGTTTATGATAAACAGGATAAACTGGGATGGGAGGAAGGTTTGGTTTTGCATAAGGGGCGGGATTATGATAATTGGAGGACTTTGCGAGAGTAAAATGGTTTGATTATTTGATTTTGTATTGTGGTTGTTATCTATGTTTTTGGTTGGTATTATGTTTATATGGTTGTTTTTGTTGGTTGGTTGTTATTATGGTTATTAATAATACGATCTATAGTTGAAATCTGAGCCTAAATAAAAAGAAAAAGCAAGTGATTAGGTTTATGAGCAATCTAATTACTTATTCGTTTAAAAAGCTATATAAAATAAAGTTTATTATTAATTTGCTGGACAGAGCGGTGAACATTATTATGCATAAGACGAAGATAACGATCCTGATCAGTTTAGAAATCTGTGTACGCTGTAAGGTTTTTACTTCTTAAACTTTTAAAATACACGTTTTGAATAGAAAGAAATCCTCTTCCTGGTACAGTACTGTATGTATAGCAAACCAGCACGTCTTTTTTCTCCAATCAGAGGGGTGTCAGATGGTGTCAGCCAATCACCATTCTGCGTTGGGTAGCAACGGGTGACTGTTCTCAGGCGGAAGATGTAAACAGCTTAATGTTCGTGTTAAATAATTTTTTTAAATTAACATTCATTCTAAACAGCAATCGCATATTTGGGTACCGTTTCATAAAACTTTCATGCTTAAAATGTTTAGGGAGAAATGGAAGACTGGTGTGTATTTTTTCTTTAAACTACCAAGACCAGCCATACACAGTACAGTTTACATACATACAGTAATGTTTATGTTCCTAAATTAATATCGTTTATGACCTTCAGATGCGTTATGCTCCTCTTCTTTTTATGCTCAGCTACTAAAATTTCCCTTTAGTGATAAAATCCATATAAATATTCAAAACTAAGCGGATTAAAATGTGCACAGTAAAGACATTAAATGATTAAATCTTTGCACTACCAACCAATGCACCACGAGTGCCCCTGTCGGTCATTTTGGCCAGCCAATCACTTGCCCTGCGGTACCCTCCGGTGCCCCGCGGTGGCTTGTGGGTAGGTTTCCTACATTAGAAATGTGTCTTTTTTCCACATACCCTAACTTGCTGTCCCTGAAACATACAGACACACAGACAAGGAGAGAAGCTTGGGGTCAGAGCACAGGGTCATCCATTGGTACAGCGCCCCTGGAGCAGTTGGGGTTTAGGGCCTTGCTCAGGAGCACAATGGAGTAGGATTCCTCTGCCAGCTGTGGTATTTGAACCAGCGACTTTCCAACCACAGGCGCAGATCCTTGGCCACAGAGCCACCGCTCCGCCCCTAGAATTTAATGGTGACCCATAAAACCTGCTGATTTGAGGCTTTTTAGGATTAGAGTTGGAGGCTTCTGCTCTGAGGATTATTTTTAAAAAATAATTACTAATTGTTGTTCAATGAAGTAAGGATGTTGAATATTGATGAAGTTTCTGAAGCAATGAAGAGCTGTACCTTTGCAATTAATACTGGGTTTCACTGTGCACATGATTGAAGCTGACACCAAAATATTTTATTTTCTACAGAACAAATTGGAAAGCAAAATGTATGGATGGCTCACATCCTACATAAAAACGCAAGCATATGCAGGAGATTTCCACGGCAATAAACATTACACAAAGAACTGGTCAATGTATATTAAATCTCTGGGCAAAAACAATATACTTTTTGGGTCATGGTAAAAAAATTCTATTGTCTTTTGGTGTAATCAAAAATCCATTGCTGAGTCCATGCACTTGTAGCTCATTTCATATGTTGTTTTTGATCATGTCCCAATTATATAATGCATTATGGAGCATGGAATCATTGTAAGTGGGGACACAGGGTGTAGATATTTATTTAAACTGTGTCTGCAGATGCAGAAATAAATATTTTTGGTGTGTCTCTAACTACCACTTGCTAGGATGAGTTAATATTCACTGACCCTAGAAGAGTTTATAGTATTGTTTTCAAATAAGAATAAATTAAAAAGAAATTAAAATTTGTATTAAAGTTAAAGTAATTTATAAGCTTGTTGTACGCTAAAAGTGCCAGCATCTATCACTATAAATTTATTTTTTACATCAGTGACATATTGGGCATATACTTAATGATATTTAGATTGTAAGGCTGATAAGGCTGTTAATTGTTTGAGTGATATTGTTCTTCGGGCTAACAAAATACTGTTCTCAAATTACACAATTTAATAAAAAAGGTTAATTAGTTCATTTAGTAAGGAAAAATTGTGAGTTATGATAACTCCTTTTTAAGTTATGAAAACCTTCAGTTTTCTATTGGTATGATTGAAAACAATCTGTCTGGAAGAGAAGTTGCCTGGATTATGAAATGTTCTACTTTACCAATCAGGAGACTAGACCATAGTAACAAAAAATTAGATCTTTGAGAGACAGGTCATAACCTAGAAGGAAAGGAGACACAACATTAGACTAGTCAAGACAAATCTTTCTGATCAATTTACTGGTAGTGGAGAAAAAATGGAAACACCTACAGTATGTAAAGCCACGAGTGGCTTGTAGATATGTACAGTATGTGCCATTGTTTAATGTATACCAGTGTCTGGAACTCTGCGGGAAGGCTGCAGCACCATTCTTCCATGAGAAAGTGTTAACTTACACCTGGAGAATATTCTTCTGCAGAGATGCAAGACAGAGCTGTGAAATGGTTATCCCCCTATCATTCCAACAGGGGGAAGTTTGACTCTATTAGGGAAATTAAGGTTGACTTTGACAAAAGAGTTTTCCATTTTGGTACATTTCTGATACTTTTAAATTTGGAATGTACATGTACTGTATGTAGACTTTACATTGGAATTCTGTGAAAATTAGTTGTCTTAACTTTACTCTGACAACATTATATAGTATTATGACAGACACAGGGATAAGTCCTTTTCAAAGCAAACTAAATTTCATATGTTAGGGAAGCATTAAAAAATTAATAAATGGTCTTTGCAAATATCACTCAAATTTTCTTGGCAAAAATTAAAGTTTTTCATCCCTTTTAAGCATAATTCAGTTGGGCCAGTACATAAATTAGAGTACATGCATTTATTCTCAACTTGTTTATCAGAGTAGAGTACATTTAATTAATTACTTTTGAAAGATGGAGTAGTGATAGATTGTTAGATTGCAGAGAAAGTGGTGGTAATTAGTGAAGCAAAAAGTGAAGAGAAAGGCATGTTTGTTGTTTATTTTAAAATGTTTTAATGCTAAAATACGAGTGGAAAACATTTCAGAAACCCCATAATCCATATTCCTTCCGCCTAAGCTTAAGCTTCTGCATAATATACTGTGAGCAAATCAGTTTGATTCATTTTTGAATTAAAGGTTTTGAGAACTGAAAATGACTACTTATATTGTGAATGTAGCAATAGCTGGAAAAAAGGAGCCTAACAATTTTTTAAAATAAAAATAACGTGAAAAATTAAGGTGTTCTTATAATCCTTTCCCCTTAAAAGTGACAAACTTATTGTCACGGACGTCCAAAGGGACTAACCGTTGGGAGTAGGAGAGCAGAAAAGACCCATATGCGTAGCGGCGAGACGGGAAAAAGGCCCGGGCTCATTAGTGCAAAGAGTTCAGGAATGCCGCATAGAAACCTATGCCCTCAGGGAGCGGACGTGGGGCGCCCTGGTGCTAGGTGGGTCTCAGGACATCCGAACGTCAATGCTGAGCGAGGACAGAGTGCAAGACCCGGAAATATATAGCCCAAGGGAAAGAGAGGGACAGGAAGGACAGCAGACTGGAAACTAGGGACAAGACAGAGAAGGTGCGCCCTCTGGCTGCAGAGGGCGTGACACTTATATGTACTTAGCTTGTCTAATCAGGGGGCAGTGTTTTACTGTACCATTTGGATGAATCTGAAAAAGCAGGCAGAGGCTGGAGGAGGTAAATTACAGCATCATAAATACAACACATACTGTACATGTATACACACATAAGCATCCCTTCACTGCTATTCACTGGATAACAATTAATTTGGATGAACTAAAATGTGCCAAAAATGTCTTGAAGTATGATTAAAATATTTTCAATGGTTGTAGATTGAGGGTAGCATTGTGGCACAGTCTTTAGCATTGTTACCTTGTAACATTAGGACCCTGGGCTAAATTCCGGACCTGGGGTGCTATTTATGTGAAGTTTGTATGTTCATCCCTTGTTTGTGTGGATTTCCTTAGCATTCTCCAATTTCTTCACCGAGTCCAAAGACATAGTGGTAGGTTATTTGGGTTCTGATAAAATTGGTGCTGGTACTGCATGTGATGTTTGTGTCTGTGTGTGCTCTGCAATGGATTGACATTAGGTCCAGGGTGTAATCTGACTTGTACCCATTGATAGACTCCTCCCAACCCTGTATTGGATAAAGCAGTTAGAAGATGGATGGATGGGTTGTACAGTACATTAAGTTTTCTTCCTGAACCATGAACATTTGTGGTAGTATTCCTGGTAGGATGCAAACTGTGATATAATTTGTATACTCTAGATTTTCCCCCAAGATCATTGTGATACTCATCTGACAAACTCACCTGACAGATTTTATAGTAGCGCTCTAAGCCCATTCATCCTGCCCAGCTGCCACAATAATAGGAAATAGTGGTTCCATTTCAGTTTCCCCTTGAAAATACCTTTCCTCTGGTCCCTGGATATGAGATGTCATGTTCTCCATTAAAAGTATAAATATTTAAGAGCCCATAGCTACTAGAACAATTCAATGTGCTGCTGTTTTCTTAATCACTGGAGATTAAAAGACAAAATTCACTCTCAGTTGTTGCTGTGACTATTTTTAGATTGTATGGAACTTGCAGTGTTGGTGAATTAAGGGACTCCTGGAAGCTATTTCAAAGCTTTGATAGAAAAGGATTACTATTCTTCAGAGCTAAGGGAATTATTTCTTCCCAATGTTTCCTGTCACGCAATATCATCCAGCAGTGAGAAGTGGAGTGCAGTCCAAAGCCTGATCATCTGTTTCACTCCTCCTCATTGATTCCCTACAAAAACATTTTAAAAGTAAGCTTCTCCTCTAGGCATGGAGGCCAAGGAACTGCAATAGAAAATAAAAGATGATTCGACCAGTTGTATGACTAGGCTGAATTTTACACAGGTGCAAGGCTTGGTCCTGAGAGAAACTCAGATGAAAAACAGAGATCAAAATAATTTTATCCAGATGTTTTTTTTTTTAGTTTTTAATGTAAAAACAAACCCAAAAATCTATACGTATAACAGTAGTTTTGTAGACAATGCCTGTTATCAAAAAGTGTTTGTAAGCACTTAAATGAGTAAAGTAAAAGCTGGTCTACTAACAATTTTATTGTTTTTATATTTGACATGCAGCAACTTTAATTTGAAATAGAGCACAGACACGTTTTTAATATTTTAAATAGTTTTTTTTTTTATTCAACCAATTTCATTTTAGATGAAGGTGTTAAATACATATATAAATAACAATCTGAGAAAAAATATTGCAATCATAACAATTGAACTGTTTCCAAGTCTTCACCTATTTGTCATAACACAAATGTATTGAAAGGTTGATACCCTTTTGTGTATCTTTCTTGGTTGAATAAGGGTGTAATTACTAGATGTTTTCAAGAGTCCTTCAGACATTTCAGGAGCTCAAAGAAAATTCTCTGCCTAGATATTCCAATTTTTTATGTCTAAGATTTAGATCAGAGATGAAGATACAGTGGCTCAGTGGTTAGAATGGAGTTGGCAAAAAGAAAAAAGTCCCTAAGTGAAACATGTAGCAAGACAGAAAATGAAAACAGAAAATGGAGAGTTTCATCTGAGCCAACATAGTGCATCACTCATTCAGCACCATCACTACTGTCAGGCATGGAAGTGACAGCATTATTTTATAGTTCTGCTTCTCATTGGCAGATACTGGGATATGTGTCAAGTGATGGAATCACAGATTGAGCAAGGTACAGGCAAATCTTATAGGAAAATGTGCTTCAAACATAGATCTGGGGCAAAAATGACCTTTCAGCAGGACAATAATGCAAAGGTATTCTGGGGTGTTATAAGAATAAGAAAGTGAATGTGATGAATAACCCATTCAAAGTCCTGACATGAATGCTCTTTAGAATCTTTAGAAAGACTTGACAGCTGGTGTCCATTAGCCAAGCAACTTGTAGGGCAAATCTGCCAAGAGCCATGAATTTGCAAGAATTACACTAAGTCAGTGTGCAAACCTAGTGGAGACTCACCCAAATTGAGCAGTAACCTCTGCTGAAGCTGCTTTTACCAAATATTGAGTTCACAGGTGTGAATTATTACGCATTCAGCATGTGTTCGATTTTCTCTTTAAAACTCTTCAGTTTGAGCATTCAAATTTTGAATGAAATATTAACTTTAAAAAATGTGTATGCAACATTTTGTAATGTCACAAAATGAAATATATGTTAATAATTAATGTCGATGTTTTTGCCTCTACCTCAGCTGCTTATTACTGTCAGCACTGGTCTGTTATTAAACACATTTTAAACTTTATGATGATTTTCCTTGTTTTCATGTCAACATGTTACTTTGTTTTCGTTGTTTAAATAATTGATAAAAAAAAACTCTTCCCAATGCTGTTCCTAACTTGGGCTGTGGATCCACTTTAGGTCTGGTAAAGTTTTACTTCAGCAAGCACTCAGCATGGAATGAACCTTTACCCAATCACCTGAGTGATGCACAGTAGCTAGGGTGTGACAGTTGACCCGCTAAACAGCAGATCAGGTGGAGAAGTGTGAAATTACTTTATAAATTTAGAAATTTAAGCAGTATAGATTGGACAAGCCTGAAATGGAATTCGTCAGGACCCTGAGGCCAGAGCCCCTACACTTAAGAACAGAGTTATTGGATACTACCAGGTAGTAAGGATCTCAGTTTTACATATCCTCTGAAGGATGACACTTACTGTACATATGGACATTTTGGTCTTAGATAGTGAATGCTGTCTACTTGTCCAAGAACATTACTTTTTAGCACAAGAGGCAACATGATTTTCCTTAAAGACCTCTCATCACTGATTATGCCCTAAAACAGATTTAGATTACTATTGATTACTATCAAGATTACAGTGTGTCATTGCTTAACGTTCTTTTAAAAAGAATTGCATGGAACCCTTGGAAGAGCCTTTACTCAATGTACAATATGTATGTAAAACCAGCACTTTCTCTTTCCAATCTAATTGTTACCCTTCTGCTTTTATGACCTGATTTTCCCTGATGACTATGTATGGCAAATTGCCCGTCTACTGTAATTCATTTACTGTCGAATTAGCAATTTGCTGAAAATGAAAATAAAGATCTTAATATTTTATTATTCATAGTTCCATTATATTCACTATATTAAATTGGATTTTATTTGGCGCTTTCGATAAGGGTACGTTTTCAGTTGTATACACTAACTTTCCATTGTTAAAAGGGGTCACAGCCAGAAGAGTTTATCTTCTATTCTAACATCTTTCTTACAATTGATATAGTCTTGTTCTCACATGAATTGTACAGTATATCCAGCTTTTATTTTCGGTTTAAAACCACTCTCTTCCCTTGTAAAGTTACCTGCCTTCTCTAGCTCAAGGGATCCTTCACAAATACACTATTTGCAGTGCCTGGTCTGTAGCTCTGTAAAGTGCTGCACCCCCTCCTATGCTCAACACTGCTTTCTCTCTGCACTCTGCCGCCTCCACCTGTCCTTCAGGGTGTCTTTCCTCTGGCTGCCTGAAATTTTATTGGTCTCAGCTACTGGCAGCCAGCATCCCAGCTGTCACAGCACTATAGAGAGCTATCCTTAATCATTACAGAACCGCTGTTTCCATTTTGTCTCCTTTACAAGACTTTGATATCTGTGAGGGATCGGCTAGATGCCAACATGGCACATGTGGGTGCATATTAAACACCTGGGCTGTTAGGGAGAGAAGATGAGAGAGACAAGAGAAGACAGGTACCTGAAGAAACACACAAAAAAATAGCTGATAAACCAAGGGACAGTTATTTACAAGGTGTGTCAAGAGCAGTTAAGACAAAAAAATAACTTCAAAATTTGTATAATTATAAGGATTATTAAGTCTAATCTGCTTGACTTTCACTTTGTCAAGTAAAACAAGCATATACAGTGTAACTATACTATATATCTTACAAGGAGCAATGGTCTGCAAGATCTATGGAGACCAAAATACTGTACATGTCAGTGGCTGCTGACTGTGACATTATGTGTAATCCCTTTAGACAGTTCTGCTCTCACAGCTTTTTATATATTAATCATAATAAGCACATGCTATATACAATATGACCCTGAAACAAGACAATAACTTGACCGGACTTAGCTTCTTATCTTTATGCTATGTTGTGAAACATAACTGTTTGATTGTATACATAATGCGATACTTCACTTACCTCATTACCTCACTTTAATGTTCCTATAGATTGTAATACTTGTACATACTGTATAAATGTGATGCAGAAGAAGAATGTTTGATATTTTCTATAGTATCCTGGCAGTAGCACCTGTCACTTGAGGCACATGCTGGAACCACTGAGAGAGAGACAGCTATATTGGATCCATAAAACCTTATTCTTATTTTACACTTTTTATTACTAATAAGTAAAGAACAGAAGTGGTACATTGGTGAAGTAGTTAGCAATCCTGCTTCACTGTGTGTATGCCCTACGATGGACTGCTGCCTGTCCAGTGTGTATTCTGCATAGTGCCCATTGTTTGCCAGGATAGGTTCAGACTCCCCTGCAATCCCATTATTTGTTATTTAATATTTGTCAATCCGGCTAGAAAATAGAAGGATGTAAGAAACACAGTGAAGTTATAGAGTCATATAAAGCTTTAAATTTTAAGTTCTTTAAAAATTAAGATACATAATTTTTTTTTAATTGAGTCTGTTAAAATATATTTTATCAATATGCTTGCAGTCATTTATATTTTAATTTTTCACCATTCCCTTCTATTCCCTTCTATGCACTTCAGTTTTGGTGTCATTTTGCAGACACAGGCAACAATGGGCTGAGCTAATTGCCGGCACAGATGGATTGCCCTAGAGTCTGTTTTCCTCAGAAATGATAGGGAAGGCTGTTATCAGAAGGGAGGATGGATTCAGCCCGGATGAATTGGGGGGATATCTCTATCGTGACTATTGGCATTTTCATTGAGCAGAGGAATTAGGAATGTGGAGGAAGTGGTGGTCAATTATTGATCAATCAGGAAAATAATTCAAATTTCATGGACATACAACACAGTACAGTATATAGAGGATTAATCTTTGTTTTTCAAAAGATGAAAAGCTGTACGAATACCATGGCTGTGCTGTGAATAGCCAAGAGATGACAATCTTAATTACATGGTACATACAGCAATATATGAGAGCCTTTGACCTTTAAAGTACATCTTCTAACTATGGGCAAAGCAAGGGTAATGGTGGCAAGGAACGAGATGTGAACAGTAGAGTGACAAGATGTGACAAGCTATTATTTCTGTACTCCTGTACTGCACAGTGCCAGGCAGAGAGTGACAAAGAGAAATAGAGATGGTGAAAGCCGGATTTGTTAGTGCCTGTGGCACAAGCAAGGGGACATTGGTCTGACCTTTGTAATTTTATCTCTGAATGAGAGTGTGTGCAGAGGGTTTAAACACTGGAACTCAAGGCTATCAGAGTGCCTGTCCTGACAGGGAAATAAGACTTGTGAGTTGCTCTGTACAGCATGGATAAAGTCTTTGTGAAAGCCACTATTTCTTTACAGAAAACGTGTGCTTCGGTTTAAAGCACAAGATTAGAGTAGGTTCCAGCAATACTACAGCTTGTCTGTAGGGGGAAGCAGTGTAAACAGCAGTGATATGATTCTAAGGTGGAATCCAGATATTTAGATCTCATCCTAAAACTACAAGAAAGGAAAAATGCCTTGGGGTGTTTACACTGACCATAAACGGTCTCTCTGTGGGCTGTGCCAGACCGGTGACAGAGAGACAAGCAGTGATCCTGCTGTCTGCAGTGCAGTAGCTGCAAGGAGTCGTACACTGTGATTAATGTGCTGTGTCGGTGCACTGTGAGGCTGAGATAATGAAGGAGGCTGTGCCCTTCGTGTTTGCCGACGAAGTTAATGTATTTTCCTGTCAGGACTCAGAGTCCGGTCAGCCAGCACCTCTGATGGATTGGAGAGGCAGAAGACTGGCATCACCCCCAGAGAGGTGTGATGAGCAAACGATGCTTAAAGAAATACATGAGTAGATTTTTTTTTTACTTCACCGCAAGCCTGCAGGCATGCACTCACACACAAAAAAAACTGTCCTGCAGGGCATACGCAACATACCTAGGTAATTTAGATAGCAAAACACTTAATTTTTTTGAATATCATACTAGATTCCGTCAGGAAGTCTCTTTTTGTTCTGAGAAGAGTGCTTCACGATTTTTCCTGTGGTATTCCTGAAGGAATCATGCTGGATATGAGCTTGAATCTATAAAAATGAATGTTTTTGCTATGGCACAAAGGATTTTTTTTTCTGTTTGGGAGAAATGCCTTAGCTACCAAGATAAAGCTAAAACTAATTTATTAACACTCCTTTAAAACACATTAGAAGCACCAATATCAAATAGAAGAAGTATGGGGATCCCATTTATTGAATTCTTAATAGTGGCTTATTTGGATCCTAGAAATGTTAAGTGAAATCCTCAATATTTACATGCATCAGGGTTTAGTTAAGCATATATAAAAGGCTTGACTGGGTGAATAGACAAAGGTTGGAGGATATCATCATAGTTTTGCTTTTCTCTGCCCTCTACTGCCTGTTTTGTTTTTAGCTCGAGGCAATTAGATAAAATAAATATTTCTGAGGTTTCAAATCAAAATGGGAAATTCTGTAAGCGAGCCATCTGAGTTTTGGTTTTCAAAGGCACAGTGCACTCTAGTGGAATGCAAATGGATTGGAATAATACTAAAGGTAACTTTCTGTACAGTATATACTCTAGGTAATGATCATGGAGGATTACTTAGCAGTAAATTAGTCCATACACATATAAAAGAGAAAATCCTGGTCTAAGTGTGTGCTGTAAAAGCTTTTTTTAAAAACATTTTATTCTAAATACTGAATATCAATGTAAAATATACTGTATAACCACTGCTGAAAATGTCAAAATGCCATTAAGCCTCTCAGTTTGTTAACAAGTACATTTAAAAAAGAGGGACTAAGCTTTTTGAAAATTAATAGTGTCAGGACACATATGAACTTCTGTTCCATATGATAATAGGAGAATAAAACGTACTAAAGCTCAGTGAAATCATAGTCACAACATTGTAAAGGATACAGTATGGTAAAGTATTGCCCACAAAAAGGGCCCCCAAGGTAAATGAATGATACAACTATTGCAAAACCATAAGAAATATGTACAAAACACTTTTAAAACATTATTTACTGTTCTATAATGTTTGCAGTCATATCTTCGAGTGCAGGCACCTTGCCTTAGCTGCTGTTTATTATAATGTTATTTAGTGATAAACCGAAAAGTGAATGAAATGAAGGGCATAATTAGTACAGTATACTTGTATAATCTCAAGGCTAATAATATGTTTAGGATTAATACAATTTAAGAAGGAAACAATTTAAGTAGTTAATTAATTCACCTTCTTATAAAAAGCAAAAGCCTCTGAAAACAGTAGATCCATTGTAATAGGCAATAACACATTAAAATCAGAAATAATATGTACAGTATAGTTTACCATTAAGCAACATGAGACTATACGATGTTAAATTACCATTACACTTACTAACATGTTTAGTTTAGTTCATTGCATCAACTTTCACAATCTGGGCCTATTTATATGAATAATAGTGCTTCCAAAAATATTACAAAGTGCAGTTTTCCCACATCTTTCTGGCATTTAAAAAAATACAGTACAGGAAACATAGTATTTTTTAATTAAAAGAAAAAGACTCATGCCCTGAAATGGGAACTTTGTCAACCTTAGCCTAGGAAGGACAGAATGACTACCTCCTTGATTAAGATTACTACAAAAAAGGCAAAGAAAGACATGACTGATGGAGGTGCAGCTTTCTTCAATAGTCCTGATATTTAGCAGGCACTGTGTGTGAATATTAGAGTGAGGAGGTGGATATGAGATTTGTAAGAAGTAGAATAAGAGACATGAAAATAAAACATAGGAGGTTTATTAGCAAGCAGAGGAAGATTTGTTCTCAGATCCAAGGCGAGATGAAGAAGGAGTCACAGATATGAATGTGTGGATAGAGAGCAGGATCAGAGTGCGTGAGCAAGCATATAGTACAGTAGATCACTAAGTAGGGAAGACATATCCATGACAACCAAGCTCTTGCCTTCATGGAGTGCTGCTTCACAGAGTAATTGTTGGGAAGAATGAACAACTTTTTATTCAGGTAAATAACTATGTACTAATGCCTGCACAATGTTTTTTTTTTACAGTTACAATTGTTTTACAATTAAAGAATAATAATAGGAGAACAAAAGGTAGTTTTGCCCTAAGCAAACACTAAATATGAAATACATAAACCTGTATAAAACATTACAAATGGGAAACTGATATAGAAGTAGAAAAGGATTGCAAAGTGTCTAAGAGGCTACAGAAAGAAATTCAACAAGATGAATTTTAAAAAAGAGCAACAAAAACGTTTCCAAAAGTGTTAAAGAAACTACACATAAAAGCTCTTTTTATTTTGTGTATTTTTCATTTTGATTATTTTTTATAAAAAGTGAAAGATGTTATTTGATTAACAAGTGTGTGCAATGTTAGAGGAAACAAAGGGACAGAGTGAGTGAAATGGACCAACAAGGCATTGCTGGTGTTGGCATGCAGGTGCAAATATAGGAATTTCTATGATTTTTTGCAAACACAAAATTCTCACAATTTATGGAAGTTGCTTCAAAGGTAAAAACCAATCGAATTTTCACATTAGAACCTGTGCTAGGTGTGTAACTCCAGAGGACTCCTAAATTTCCATATTAGCTACCATTTGTACAGTACAGTGACATCAAGGAGGGTGGTATGGTGTCCTGGGTCTTTTAAGAGACAGGATATCAGGAAACTGATACACAAAAGCAATAATGATAAAGTTCCTTTATTTACAGTGTAAAAGGAACTAAAGAGAAATTCTCAAAAACCTTGAGCTCTAAAATGACTCCTTCCAGGCCATGCAACGTGTTTCTTACCAGAAAGTGAGTAGTAAAAAAGAATATTATAATTTATTTGTTAGTCAAACAGCAAAAAAAAAAGGTGGCAGATGAAGTAAAGAATCTCAGAATTTCATTCATGTTCAACAGAAAATAAATCAAAAACATGCTACAGGCTGAGACAAAAAACAATCAAAATTTAATATTAAATTATATTAGATGTAGAAGAAGAAGCAGACCTGCTACATGTACTAGAAGCACTTAAGATAAATCACTGGGACCTGATTGTACTCTACCATTCATGCACTGTTAACAAATTCTTCCTATCTATAAAAATGGTTACAGAACTGAACATAATAATTATAGACCAATAAGTCTCACACATCTTACAATATAAGCTTATGGAAATTATAATTAGAACAATGTTAGAGAACCACCTACATGGAAACAAGATCCTAGGGGAAAGTAAGCATGCATTTAGGGGTTGGTCTTATTTAACTAACTTGTTAGAGTAATTTGAAGCAACAGTAATTGGACACATACAGAGACTAAAAGAACTATGATAAAGGAAGAACGATTGTGAGATGTTTGGGATTCTATAAATGAGATGCATTTAGGATATTAAAAATGAGATAATGTAAATCAGTGGGATTGAAACACACAGTTCCAGGTAGTTAAGAGAGACTTATTGTACAGAAAAGAAAGAGTTGTGGAAAATTCATTAAGACCAAATTTGAGAGATGTACAGCATGGGAGTTTGTGAAATTATATAGAAATTGTTGTAGTTGATTGCTAGTGTAGATATGGTAGTTCACCAAAGCAATCATTATATCACTAATGAGTTCGGGGATGAAGCCAATACAATTATTTTCTGTGTAGTGAACAAATATGGCAAACTTGGCAAAAATGGCAATGTCACTGAACTGGTGGTAGAAACATTTTTTTAAAGAAAATTAATTCATATTGAGAGCCAATTTAATCTGATAAGGGTATAAATTGTGGGATCCTACACTACGCAAATTTCTGTTTGAGAGCTGATGTACCGGAGCTAGTGCGGTGACGTCAGCGCCCTCACTGCGCATATCATGGTCCTCAGCTGCCTGGGCTGAGGGAGGTCTCCTTTAGCTCAAGCGGTTGGTGCCCTGTTGCGTTACGCCAGAGACCTGGGTTCGCACCCCAGGTTTGGGGGCCGGAACGGGCGGCCGGAGGCGCGACCCCGCGCGGAACTGTGACTGTCACACTGACACCCTGTGTTTGAGTGACACTCATGTTATGAAATGGCATGCAGTGAAGTCTGTCCTGAATATTGGTGAACTTGGTTATTTCAGAAAATGAAGTAATCAGATGAAGGAATTAATTTTGTTAATGGTCTCAAGAATATGGTAGTGTTACAGGGTTGTTTCTATCCGTTAGTGAAGGAGACTTACTAGAAAAGAGTGCAGTAAGGCAAAAAGTAAGGTGAATTTGAGCCTGGAGTGTGCCCAGTGTCTTGCAAGACAGTACAGAACTGGTAACGAGACAGGATGTCTCATGCTGTGAAAGAGGAATGTAAGAGGGTATGGTAACTACCTGTATTTTTGTTCACAGAAGAATATGCAGACACTCTCTTGGGTTGATTGTGTATTAAACCATTAAACAAATTCCTTTCAGGAAAGTCTGGTCTCAGATCAAATTGCTGTGAAGAAGGCAAAGTTAAATAAGGAAGGAGAGCAGAGTGCCTAAAGAAGAAGAGGAAAGGAGAACATTGTAGTAGAAGCTATTGTTTGTTTGAAGGAATTCGATTTGTTAATGGTCTCAAGAAAATAACAACCCCTTATGGTTGTTTGGTACTGTGGCATTTAGCACTGTTGCCACACTGCTCTTGAATCTACAGTCAAACTCTTAGACTTGGGTGCCTTTTTGTGGAGTTTGTATAGTACGTCCTCTTCATGTTAACATGGATTTTCTCTGTGTGCTCCTGTTTCCTTCCACCTTCCAAACACAAGTTCTCTAGGTCAAATGATGTCTCTGATTGTCCCTGTGTATTTACAGTATGTGTTCCCTGTAATGGACTTACATTCTGTCCAGCACGTAGTGTCATGTTTTGCTGGAGTTAAACTCAGGGTTGCCACAACAATTACAAGTTACACAAAATAATAAGGCTTGTCATGTTATGTTATATCTGTCTCTTTGGCAGTTTAGAGGTTAGACTTCTGCCTACTCATTCTTGAATCCTGGGTTCAGTTTAAGACTTGCTTCCCACATTCTGTATACTGTATGCTGGCAGGACGGATAGTATCTTTAGATTGACACTGTGCTTGCAAGTGTGGGTACTGCTGCTGAATGGTGTCCCATCTAAGCTGTAGTCCTGCCCTGTGACTCCCCTTCTGGGATAGACTTTGGGCTGCCATATTTACCAGGAATAAATGGGTTCCTGATAATGGGTGGATGTTAAGATGTGAATCCATACAGTGTAGGTGTGTAGGGCAGAGGGTCTAGATACCCATTTAACAAAGCTGTTTAAAGCTACTGTAGCTATTATTCTCATTGCTCATTGTTCAATTCCCCTTATGGTTCTATCAGAGAGTACCGTTAGTCTTCGCAGGCACAGCAAGGAGGTTCTCCTGAGCTGTTCTAAAGATCTGAAATAATGTACTGTGTCCAGCTATTTTTGCATTATTAATTGCATCCTATAGGGCAGTTTACACTACAGAATGGGAGTGCTTTCACACTGTTAGGTAGCTGTGAATTGAATTGCTTCCAAGTATTCAGTTTTTTTTTAAGTTAACAGTTAGCAATTTGGGATTTGGTTAACATCAAGAGTGTACTGTGTTAAATGGAGTGAGACTCGTGTAGATGTTTTGACGGTTTTGAGCACTGGAAACTTAAATAGTGGAAATGTGGTTCAGGTGCTCTTCTGTTCATCTAAGTGAAGGACAGGATTCTAGGTAGGGAGGGGAAGTATGCAAAGGCTTAGTATAGATGTGTTTAGAGGAAAGAAATACAATAAGTAAACCTTAGCTCTACTAGTTTGTTCACAGCTTCGATTGCATGTCCTTTTGTCCTTCCTCCTGTTTACAGAAGTAACTTCCTATAAAGCATAGTGCAGAATTTTGCAACTCCTACAAATCTGTTAATGCTATGCATTGTTTGCCTGACATTCGTCACTGAGATGACTAGTGCCTACAGTACATAACATGTGACCCAGCCTTGCCAATACCTACTGCAGGAAACACAATGTCTATCTACCTTCACCTACATCCTACATTTTTATGTGTGTACTGAGTCAGTGTGTGGGAGGTGATGAATAGGCAATAGCCAAGAGTCCGTTGCTTTATAATGAGGTTAGGCAGCTGTGCACAGGTTACTTAACTTATTGTTACGTAAGAATCATTGTCACAGGGCCCAAGAAAACTGGAGGCTGTCACATAGAAGGATGAATAATGAGACGTTCTGTTAAAGCTCAGAAGAGCCAGAGTCTCTTAAACGAGTACGCAGGAATACAGTCACTGCCCCAGTCTAATAAAAGAAAATGTGGCACTTCAATTTTTCATGGCTTGTCATCTTTTAGGCAAAGTGGGTTTGGAATTGTTTGTATTAGTACAAGAAGCAATTATTGATTTCAGAATTCCTAACTTTCGCATATTGGAGACAGGTATCCCATCCATGCTGTAGTCCTGCCTTGTGTCCTGTGTCAACTAGGTTAGGTTCAAAGTTAAAACCCCGCCTTACCACAACCCTGTAAGGATACGTTGGTACAGTATGTACTGCAGTGCCGCAGATATTTCCTGTAGGTATTAGAACGTCTCCTGCTTCTACTATTAATACTAGTAATACCAATACTAAAACCAATAATCATTTTCATGATAAGGATAATTCTGAGGAATCACAAGAAAACAATGGAATTATACAGTTACTGTTTTTACTTAAGGATAAGCACTATGTGGAGCATGTCACTAGAACTAACCAGTAGATGGCAGGATTGTCTCATTTTTAAGAACGTCAGATTGTTTTTTTGCTTTATGGAGGGGAATTGTCTGGAAAAAAAAAACAGACTTGTGCTGTAACCCTTCCAGAATAAAACACTGAGGTATCACAGAAGAGTGATTTCCCAGTGAAAAAAAAATCCAAGACCACCTTGATAATCTCTGCATTCAGTTATGGATATCCATGTTTTTTGTTGATACTTGTATTTACAGTATAGTGATTGATCTTAATATTCCTAATTTTAAAATTGTGAATCCTAGAAATGTCCATTCTGCAAGGAAGGCAGAAGGGGCTCTTGCACATTCAGACATATGGAGTATGACTCATAATTGTTGTATTCTTTTATCTAATTTTTCCTTTTATGTATTCCACGATTTTTCAGTTCTATTTTCTGTTATATTCATACTAATTATGAACCTAGCTAAAACAAGCATATGTATACATACATATTTACCCTACTAAATGTGTTTTGGGGTCAAACCTTTCATGGAGTGCATAAATGCATAGTAATAATGTGCTTGTATCTGCACTGTTTTTTACTCTCAAGGTTGCTCATTTTAGTTTTGTACCTGCAATATAAATTGCAGGGAGTAAAATAAGTTGTTTTCAGAAGTTGCATTTGCACTGGAAGAGTTCGTTAGCAAAGGCAGTTTAAGAAAAAAAACTATACAGAATACTTCCAGTCACATACTGTATAATAAGACATAAAACAAGCAAAAAATGAACTTCTCAGTTTGATAATCAAAAACTGGGCCCAGTCAGTTTTAGGGTGTTTTTTAGCAGTGATTCTGTTATCTTTTTCCCACAGCCTCTAAATCAATACTCCAGCATGACAAATGGGGATTTTGTACTGCAAAATATATCTTATTTTGAATTAGACATTAAACAAGGGTCCTGTCTTCAATGTAGGATCTCTGAGTCTGAGAGAACGTTTCACAAATCAGGCTGTGTCACTGCTAAATACAGTAAGATTTTATCAAATGTAAACTGCCAAACCTCCATCTGTGATCCTTATCACACTGCTCCCTGTATTTAAAAAGATCTTAATCTCATTGGTTGTTTGTGCATGCACTGTAGAATAGTTAAAGAAAACAAGCACAGTGTTCTCTTGGCATTCCAGAATTTATGATTCAAGTGGAGAAACGTGACAAAATCCTGCAATAGCCGATGTGTGTGTCAAGTTAAAGCAGGCGTCATAATTGCTTTCAGTTTTGTCTAGATGCCTCCAGGGATGTATTTGCATCCCGTTTTATCACCACTCATATATGGGAATGGGATATAAAATGAGCTTGCTATATTTTGATTCATAATATCAGATAATCAGTGGTTTTTATTCTGTTTCTGATTGAAGAATCTATTCTAATCACTCCCTGTCAATAGTTTACCCCATTTCACACACACTTATACTGAAGTCTAATTTTTATAAATTAAACTACTATTACTATTCTTAATTACACTATGAGTGGATCTACTGTGCAAGAGTGTCATTTGATGCATGAGTGGAAGAATTTCCTTCTGAACTGGTTAAAACAACTTGAGAGAGACGGAGGTCCCTGGTTGAGAACACGCGTTCTTGAGTGTAATATACAGTATACTTTATTTGTATAAGTATATATACTATAAGTATAAGTAAGTTATTTGTAATACTTTTCTTCTGGGTAACAGAGGCAATTATTGATTGTACAGAACTTGTCAGTTTCTCCTGGAAGTTCAGATTATTTTTAGAGTTGTTTCGATGTTTGTATAGATAAGCTATTGAGAAAAGTATGACAGATATTACACCTTCACCCCAGGACCAATATTCTTATATAATATTCTGGACTATGGGAGGAAAACAGAGCCCCTGAAAAAAACACACATGCTCATGGGGAGAACATACAGTACTGTACAAATACACACAGATAGTAGGAATTGAACCTAGTCACCAGTGCTTTGAAGCAGCATTGTTAACTACTGCACCACCATGCCACCCAAGCTTTACTAGCATGCCAGAAAATTCAAATATTACACATGTTTTAGTCTTCTTGTTTGTTTTCAGAAACTTGGAAATTAATTTTTTCACATTCCAATTAAATCAGATTAAAGTATCTCTGTCAAAATCTAGTGCTAAAAGATGTAATGGCTTACAAGTTTACAAATTGAACAGAGCTCTAACACGGAGATAGAATTTGGTACCACTTCTGTGCGCAAACAACACATTGTCTTTTTATAGAGATAGCTTTGATGGGGATTAGTCACTAGGCAGACTACTATGTTTTTGAATTAATATTCTTGTTATTGTAAACCCAGACTGTAGTCTGCAAAAATTTCTGTCACCGTAACTAAATTCTGGATTTTCCATTACAGGAATTTAATCAGACTTACCCAATTACACATTGTTAATGGAAAAAAGCTTCTATCATATTTTCCGTGGATGATTGTTCTAAGATTGACAAAGGGGCTGGAGGATGAGGTCATAGGGGAAAGAGGCACAGTATGATCAGTTGCGTTTTATTCATGCCTGATGAGGAATTGAATTTGCATATTTATTGGTGATGAGTAAAACTTCAATTAACCAAATGACCCTATCACCATGTCAGTTTTAGCCCATATTTATTTCAGGTCATTCAGAAAATTTAATCATTATATTCACTGTGGAGGGTGGCACACAGAGACGTCTGAATACTTAAGTATACCGAAGTATATGAGTTATCAAACTGCAGTGTTTTGGTTACTATTAATACACCCAAATCAAAGAGCCATGACTTATTTTATTTAAATTATAATATATAACTCAATGTTTTGGTAATATAAGTAATTATATGATAATATAAGTGATCATTTGTTGCGACAAGATTGTATCTTGGGGGTAAAATACAAGAAATCCAATGCGTATGTTCTTCTTAATAAAGAGTGAAGTGATGAGCTTGATTTTATAAACTAAAAGGTTGAGATAAAGATCTGGTATCTTGGTGTGGTATACAATAGGTACTGTACCACACACATCTTCTTAATCACATTTTGTCAAAACTGTCAGGCAACTTAACTTCTCCTATTCTTATACATGGCCCCCATTCACAAAGTCTCATGGAGGTGCACTGATGAACCTTTACCAGGATCCGTTTTTTCATAGAGTTATTTCTCTTTCTAACTTTCCATCTTCTTTCTTTTCATTCCCCATGATCAACTTTGTTCAGTGAAGACTGTTAGAGATATTAGCTCCACAGAGAGATGATGTACCCCCAATCCTTCTCAGAGAGGATTCTTTTTTTCCTGATCCCCTGTATATCCCCACACAAAACCTTTTCTTGACTATTATGTCAGTTATGAAGTCTGAAAAAAATAACAGAAGAAACATTTTAACTAATACTAATGAAAATTGTTATGCTGTATACAGTATGATGTACTGTATTAAAAAAAACAGTGCGGTTAAAGGTTGGAGCACAAGCACAAATTTAGGGACTGTCAGTATGAGAGAAATAGATGAAGCAGTGGAATGGGAATAAATAAAGTTCTTCCAAACTGCAGTGGAGATATTGTTGAAAAAAGAGTAACCCCGAAAAACAGTAAAAAGGGGGAAAAAAGGGAGGCTTCCAGCTGGGAAAAAGATTGGATCGCTGGGAAGTCAAAATAAATGCCACTGGGCAAAAAAAAAAATCTGCTTGGAGGGAGTATCGCTGAAGCAGTGCTCAGGAAAAACAGAATTGGTCAAAAAAAGGAAAACCGATACAAAGCATTTGAGAGATTCATGTGTTGTGGAGCTCAGTGACGTAGAACTGACACAATCGAGTAAACTCTCTAACGTAGGCAGCTTGTTAGACGGAATGAGATCTTGATTGGCTGCCAGACTGAAAGAATGATGGCTTGATTGACAGGCGCCCTGACCTTGTTTGCCCTGGATTGGTAGATGATTGAGTCCTCATGTGAATGCTGGGGTTGCCCCTGGCAACCGCAGGACCCGAAACAGTCCCAGCCTGAGCATTACAAAAATAAGTAAACTCTCACAGTTGTGTTAACCTTTACCCAGGAAGGTTAATGTTAGTTAGTTAGTTTCTCTTGCTTCTGAATTCTGTAGCAGTAATGCTATACGTAGTTTTAAATACTGAAAAGGGAAATGTTTATTCTGAATATGCTACCTAGTAATATAGAGGACTAAGACCTATCAATTCTAAACGTGGGGGTTCCCAAAAATACATGGTTCTTTAAATGTATGAGCAAACCCTCAAGTTTATCTTCAACAGTAGAAGAACCTTCAGATAATTTTCCAGAGAAGAAACATTGCAGGTATATAAACTAGTTTATCTTCACAAAGCAACAGCACATTTCAATATCACTGAGACTGACAACATTGCACTTGAGTTACGGTATAAACTACTCCAACAGTAAGCCCTAAAATACAATGTCTAGAATAAACAGATAAATATCAAGTGAAGATAGACTTACTGTACTGTACGGAGAGCAGAGATCAAGCACTAAATAACATTTAATATTAATAAAGGCTTATCCCATAAAGTCCATAAATTAGTTAACAAAACATTAGCCAGCCTACAGGTCAGTACAGGCTGTGCAAGAAAATCTTCCCTTCTTAAATGCCTTTCACCATCCTAATGCAATCAGCATACTGTAACAGGCAGCAATCTTTACAGCTTGAATCACACACAGTTTGCCTAGACACTCGTCAACTAAAGAATCCAGTCAGCTATTCCAGGGCTGATTCTATTGGAAGTATAGGATCACATTCTGATCTCAGAGATTGAGTTCAGGCTCTCTTGGGCTTACCCAATGTTTAGATATTCATAGCTTACCTCTGATGATGTAGAAAGAACCTAACAGACGTTTACAAAACAATCTCAGGCACACAAACTGCACTAAAATAATAATAAGAGTCAGAGTCTGCCAGTCAAAGGGAGAAGGGTAGCATAATCCTCACACCAATATTTCTAATATTTCAACTAGATCAAAAAAATATTTGTGCAGTATTTAAGAAAATCACTGGGTAACACCTGCTACAATTGCAAGAGATTCCTTTGTACTGTATATTCTGCAGCAATTCTTTTCACTGCCTACAACAGGAATTATGTTATTTTTTATAAACAGCATCATTTAACACAACATAAAAAACTTACAGGAATACAAAACATTCACCTGCATTTAAATTTCTGAAATGTACAGTACAACAGAATTAAAGCAGTGAGTGGATATAACTGGAATTTTTTTATTCTAATGGAGATGAGAGAGCAATAAAAAGCCATTTATAATTCTTAGAAAGAAATGCTGCACATTTCTGTGATAGCAGCTTTGAAAAGGATTACAATGTTGGAACAGGTAAATGTTGTTCTTATGCATATACTATATATACTGTTTATAAAAATGTTCTTTTTTATTGAATGATTATTAACATATTTTTTTTTACAAAGAGACCTTAAAATGCATATTGTGTATTGTATATGTTCAGAAAACAGGCTTAATGTATAAGAATCTTTGAATCTAGTGTGGTTACTGTGTGTTCAAAGGTGGACAACTTTGATGTAAATGCAAGGTACACCTTGTACATCTTGGACAGCTGCAACTTAAACATACCTACTGTACAGTACATGCTACAAATACATGATATTGTATACTAATGCCAGAGGAAAGTGTTGACCCTGCTAGATGTAATAAAGATAATGATTAGAAAGAAAGGTTTGTTAAGCCAAGCAAGTTGTGGCTGACAGCCAATAAGAATACAAAAGACAATTGAAAAAATGCTTACAACAGATTGCTGCTGTATAATAAAAGGAAACTTAAGAAGAGAACCGATACCTTGTGTGACACCTGGGCCACTTAGAATTAGGACAAGAATAAATATCTATAGCCAACACTCATATAAGCAGGGTGAAAGTCTTTACTCACATAGTAAAACTGGTGAGCAAAGGAACATGGAAGAGTGAACAAAGTAAGAGTGTCTTGCAGGTGTAAATGACACATGTGGGACTCAGGATGTTTAAAATAGAATAACTCGTTCAATTAAGCAGCATTTTTACTGTTTCATCAATTTTTAAGGGGAGCCTATAAGGGAACCTTTATTACTAAATAAAGGTATACAGTATACAGTATATAAAGTAGCAAATTATGTGTATTAGTAAACTTGTTAACTTGTATTAAAAAAACTGAACAGGGGTTTATAACTAATTTCTAGGGCAAAATATGGTTGGCCATTTTAAGGAAAGAAGTTTCATTAATTGCATTATTTATGCAGTTGTTTGCTTTCTGTATAGGATAGATGGTACAGTATGTGAAGAAATTCAGTATGGTTGTATGGTATCTGATGTGTAATTACTCTAGCACCCTCAGATTCTGTCGAGTGGCATAGGCCAATTGAAGTCTAACAGAATAAGAACTGAGTATTTGGATGATTACATAAAATTGACATAAAATTGGCCATTTTGCAATGATAATTTTTGCTGAAGTACAACTTACCTTTTATTTACAGAATGCTCATAAATGGTAATACATACTATCATATATTTCATCTGATTTGCTTAATAAAGACAGGATACTTAAATTATTACAGTACGTGCATCATTATCTTAAGCATTTGGTTTCTTATGATTTCTCATCTTTACTTCTAGTTTTTGTGCTGTGCAAGCAATATTTTTTTCAGCTGCTTAAAAGGACAAAAAGACAATGAACTCTAACAATGAAGTTGGAAATAATATGCTCATTGTTACCATCTATCCATCAATTTCTAATCATTTTATTAAAAACAGTGTCATGGGGGAGACAGACCCTATACCAGCAAGCAACGGGTGCAAGGCGGGATACACCCTGGATGGGACACCAGTCCATCACAGGGCAAAGACAGGCACAAACACAGACACACACTAAATTATAAATTATATTTTAAAGTTGTTTTGAATGTGATACAAGGGTGGAAGAGGGCTGAGAACATGTGGAGTGTCCTTTTGTCAAAATCTTTTGACTTTTTTCTCTAGTCTGAAGGACATCCAGAAAACCAGAAGCTTTAGATTCAAGTGAGCACAACAATGTTTATTGACAGAAACACATTTGATGAACAACAATTGAAACAAAACACAGCAAAAGCAATTAAGTAAACTACCTGTTTTCTAGTTCTACCTGCTTTTTACCACACTGCCCTGTATAAAGAACTGAAAAGAAGGGATGTAATCAAATAACCAGCTTCTGATTATCCATAGTCTGCTGAGAAATGAAGTTACATGAGACATCTGCTGCACTTAAGAGACTACATTACAGTGTATAGAAGGTCAGATGTCTAAAATTATTGAGCTAATATATAATCAAAGATGCATTATAAAATATAGTTAAATATTTTAATTATTTGATCACTATCCATATCTTTTCCCCATATTTAGTTTCAATGTCCTTTTTCTGATTGATTTTATTTTCCCACTATTTATTGCATTGAGAAATATTGTGCACTTCCTATTAAGATTAATATATTATCAGGTTTTTGAAAATATAAGCCAGCAAAAGTGTTCATCATGAATGTTTAGCTATATAAGCCCAGACATCATTGGTTTGAGCCTGGACTATGCCATTAGCCAAGAGTGATCAGGATTGCCCAAGCTGCAGTATACAATTGGCTGAGCGATTCTTGAGCTGGAATCTGGGCCAAATCAAATATACCACTTGGCCTCCACACAACAGCAATTCCTGGGATTTGCCAGACACATATGAGTAGCAACATCAGTGAGAGATATGATCTCCAAACGGTGCTAATAATCTTGTTAGATACTGTGGTGCTCGCTGTTAGTCAAATGATGAATAGATCTGACAAGTACTGTAGATGTGTTAAGAGCAAGTCTCAGCAGTAGGTTCTAGTTATTGCAAAACACAGTAAATAAGTAAAACTATTCTCCATTGACTTTGTCATTACCTTTGAGGAGTTCGCCAGTCTGATATTTCTTTGAAACCAATAATTATTCTGGTCTCTATTTCATGTAGTCTTTGCAGGGCTGCACATTTCTCATACGTAACGTGGAGATAACGGAAACATCACTTCCTAGCCTTTCATTCCTACTGTAGGTCTCCTGTGCAGTAGATGTTGAACCAGGTTGCCTCTGGATGAAGCTGTCTGCCACACTCCTATCTGAGCTGTAGAGTTCCACTGACTGAAAAGAAAACATTCCTACTTACCTGCCTCTTTCAGTCATGTGGAATTTATACATATTAAGTCAGTTTTCTACAGTATGTGTCTATTCTATCTTCTCACCTACAGGAAGTCAAAGCTTTTGAGATTGGATTTATCATCCCCTCCTAGGAGACACATAAGGTCTGTCCTCTAATTTTATTTTGCTGCCTGTAGGATATCTGCCAATGAACTCCTGTACTCTGGAGTACAGTACTGTACATGCCATGTACCGTCTTCATGTCAATCAACAGTTTAATGCATCTTTGGTGCACTGCCCTTTCTGTTTGCTTGACAGAAAAGAGTACCCACTTGCTACAACCCTTCTGTATCTGTTTTTCTCAATTCTACTATTCCAATTTCTGTAGCTCCTAATTGTGCCATTTCCTCAGTGGATTATTCATTTTGGGGGCATTTTTCCTTATGGCAGCTGCTAGTTATTTAAAACCAAAAACCTAATTTCCAGAAAATTGCTTTTTGTCATCCTTGCATACTGTACATTGTTTCTTAGTAGGTATTGATTGGAAACCTGACAGTCCTCTCTTCACTTCATTCAATGTTTATTTGGGGTATGATTACTCGATCATCCTAAACAGAATCTTCTTTAAAACTGTTGATCCAGGTCACAGCTGCACCTTCATCTTGGGTGTTATCTCCCATATCACTGATTCAGGATAAAGTGGTAACATCTTCTCAAACTGAACTTAAAGCTCCTTCCCCTGCTGTGGCTTGTAACAGATGGATTCCATGTGAGTACTCTTTTATCCAGTTCCTGAATGGCTACACACCTGTGGCCAGTTCTATGTGAGTATTCTTAGGTTCACAATCACGTGTAAAATGCTTTGTGCTGCCTTACCATCTTCTTCCTTGGAGGTGTGTTGTCACTCACATCTGGTCTTCACCAGAAGGTCATGGGCCCAACTTGCCAAAATAGTATTCTAAATTAGACTTACATAAAAAAATATTTTTAGCATTAACTCCTTTAATTTAAATTCTATTATTTTCACTATACTGTATATCAAAGGTTCTACCTTGTATTTTGAGTAATGAGTATATACCACTACAAACCCATCAAACAATCTAGGCTTGATTTAATATGATCTGTTAGACTTCAGTCTATCTGTCTAACAGCATAGTCAATACTTGCAGAAAGTACAGAGCTTGTATGGTAAGAGCTGCTGTTTGAATTCCAATAAAGCCATCTCTGTCCAATCCAACAAAATTTGCGATTTGAAATCACAACATCTCTACTCTTAATTTACAGTGAATGCAATTTCTTTCTTTCTCCCAAACTAAACCTTTTCACGTCAGGTCTACTGACATATATTCTGTCCAGGGGCTTCAGATACACTGATCTGATTCTAATTACAATTAAAATTAAATGTAAATTACTTTTAATATTATACATGATAGGTGATATAGTACGTCTCTTCCCATTACTGTAACACTGCTATTTTTATTTAGCCGAAACAGATTGAAATTGTGCATGAAACGTGATCAGTTAGTATAATGGAGAAGAGCGGCAGATATCAGTGACGGTTAATTGACTCTTTCTCGCTTTTGAGCATCCAGAATGCCATGCAGATACACCTGCCTACTGTCAGATTCAGCTTTCTTCTTCCTTGTGCTGTAGATTTCTCTGGCCGTCTATCTTTAGCCAGTTTTAATTAACTTTCTGTTTTTTTTTCTCATGTCACCATAGAAAATAAAGATCTGCATGATTGAAAAAGCTTACTCAAATTAAGTCACCCAACCAAGCGTTGAAGGCTTTCTTTTTTTTAAATGGCCTGAAATTATCCTAGCATGAAGCACAAGAGAGTGCCGCAAGCCCCTTTAAATCCTACTAATTGTAGCTGCTAATCAGCTTTTCTTTAGTACTCCCAGGACACTTCCCACTGTTCTTCATTGTGCAAGAAGGCATAATGTCTCCTTTTTAGAGCATGCCCAAAAGAAGCACTTGTAGAGTAGCTTCTCACTGAAACATTTTACAGTTTTAGGGGAATAAAAAAACTACACCTGGGAAGTTATCCATTCACCTTCCTATGATTTTTCATCCCACATAAATGCATAAAGAACACACATTAACAAGTTATAGAGTATGAGATCCGCCACTACTGGCTAAAATCACACATGCTAAATAAACTCCATCTCATACTTTTAGAAAGAACTGTGCTATAAGCCTATGTAATACATAGTATCATACTGAGCATAACAAAATACATATAATAATATAAACATGGCTGGGTAATCAAGCAAAAAATGAAAAACTCCTTTTATTCTGTCATGCCTTTACAAGCTACATTGAACATACATAGCTTTGTTTAGTGCTCTGAAATTTATTGGGAATAAACTGCAACCAGTTAAGCAAGTTTTGCTAACTGTTGTTTTTTCCTTTACCCTGTAGTTTACTGCACAACAGAAACTTTCTGGAAATTTGACTCAAGTTATAACTACTCATTAGTTTTATTTTTGTGTGTAAATTAAATGGATCATACATTGCTGGGCAAAAGTCTTAATGATCTTAGATACGATCAACAGTTACAACATACAGTACATGTCTTATGATACTGTATATACAGTAAGAATAGGTTATCATTTGCTCAAAGGCTCCACCTCTTTTTTCTACACATATTGACAGTTTGGGTGAGAGAAAAAATCAAGCTCATCATAATGCATTTTTTAATTCATTGTTTTAAAACATTGATCAGAATTCACAAAGTATGTTGTGTGCCATAACTCAAAGAAATTTGGGGACATGATGTGAAGTGACTCTTCTCTCCCTCTAAGTTTGCACGGAAGTCTTTGGTTTGCATATTTACTATAGAAGTCATAGAATAATTGCCTACTTTGCCTAATATTGTAAGACTCCATTATGCCAAAGTACCTTACAGAATTTTAATTAGAATATGCCTGTCTTCTTTCATTTCCTGTAGTTTAGCTTTGGAGCAGGCAGCAGTTACATTAAACTCTGATCTACAGTAATTGCTGCTACTATGCTGGCTAACCATTGATGCAGATGGAATTTTTCATCACTTGCAAACCTTTCTAGATCCTTCATTCAATCACTAAACCCATTCTGAATGAAAGCCGTGAGAGAATCCTTATATCTAAAGATTGATGGAACCAGTGTTTTTATATAATTGTTTAGCTATATTATATTTTAAATGTGGAGATAACCCTCGTTATGCCTCTAATTCAGACATTTAAATGTTCTCCCCAACTCTGGCTGATACTTTCTCTGGCTTTTTAATGGAACTACCACAAATGCATTAGTGTCTGTTGTACTACTGACCAATTTTCATTCTGGATATTTTTTTTTCTAAACAGCTTCTGACTTGGTATCTTTTGCTATAGATGTGCTACAAATATTCTATTGCTCTCCCCACACTTTTCACCAGTTTACAAGGACTTTGTTTGCATACTTACTGTACATACTGTATTTCTCCTTGAACTTGAATGCAATAGTAATGCATGAACTTAATAAATTGCACATTCCCATTGTGTCTTTTCATGGTATATCCATGGTACAATTACACAGTAGAGTGAGAAAGCAGAGAAGGGGTAGTGATTACACTTTTCCTGCTTTGGGGATATTTGTGATTAGGGATTGGGAAATGCCTGGGAAAGTCTAATACTCAACCCCTTCAGTTCCTGTGAAGTCAATGTTTGTTTCTCTGCTCATTTCTGAAGCTACAAGACATTTTTTACAACAAAATACAGATATATTAGGATTACCTGTTACCATGTTACCTTAAAATAAAATGACTAGAGGTAAAAGTAAGCTGAGCTTTAAATTAAAATTTCTAGATTTTGAGCACATGCTTGGAAACCTAATAAAATGTATAGCTACACTGTCATATTTTAACTTAGAAAAAGATTAAACAGGTGGCTTATTGAAGTAATACGAACATATGGATAATTAAGATTGTTTGTTGTAAAAGTACAGTGTTCTGGCATATTAACAAGAATATAAATAACACAACTGCGACAAATCATTAAGCATACAACAGAGCTATACTAAAGAGGACTATTGAATGAGAATGGCTTGCGTATGGAGGATTTTAATAACTCCTGCTGTTTGTGCACATGTCTGAAACCTCCAAGAGCAGGTTATACAGTAAGTCCTTTTAGAAAAACACTCTCTGTGAATAGCTGAATATCAATGGCGTCTTCACTGTATTCAATATCTGAGATAGGATTAAGGGTTAGAAGTTAGAAGGGTTAGAAGAAGGCCTATTATTTCAATTAAAAATAAGTGTTCATAAAGATTTCTAATAATCCTTGACCAAATGGCCTGTTGCCTGTCACAGGAATGTACAGTAGCTAAAGATGTCCCTCCTTGTGATCTCAGCCATAGGATGACGTAGTGGTCTTTGTATGTGGGCAAGTAAGGGATAGGAGTTTGTCTTTTGGATACGGATCTTTTCCAGGACAGTCCAAATCCGAGTCAATACTCCCTAAGATGAATGCCTACTGCTTGGATGTCTGGCAGAGGGCCATAGGCACATTTGGAAATAATCCTAAAAGTCACAGGGCATGGTCAATCATCCAAAATAATGACCAACCAATCAGGGACCTGCCGGGAGTGTGGACACTCCATCTGGTGACTTCTTGACCAATCACCAACCTAATTTTCCCCAGTTAAAATGCAGTTTTCTAACTCTACCTCTCTCTGCCAAACCAGGTTGGCTGACTGACAACAGAACCACGTGCCTGCCATACTTTAAACATGATTTAAACTTTTTCCCAAAGCAGAGCTGGAGAGTGAGCTTGTATGTGCAGACAGAATTCTTCCAGAGATCTAACCTGCAGTAGGACCTTGCAACATACTTGCTACCACTTGCTTGATGGACTGGTGTCCTGTCCAGGGTGTGTGAGTGTTAGAAAAGCTGTTAGAAATCAAACAGACACACAGCAACAGATGATCTCTGCTTGATCATGAGTGAAATACAGTTGAACTTTCGTCGATATATAGCATTATTCAGCAGTAATGGTTGTGGATGAGTATAATTCAATATTCACCGGTACTGGTCTTGTGAATTCAGCTCTTATTTTAACACATGTTGATATCAATTAATTCACTTAAGCAACAAGAGTTACTGTACTTATGAGCATCTGAATGTTGATTATGTTAATAACCAAAGATATACTAAGCATATTATCCTTGTTATTTATATTTGCTATAGATTGATCATTTTCATGCAACAAGCTGCCATCTGTATCCAGGTAGACTCTCATGTATTTACCCTGAATGCTTTTATATACACATTGTTTTATGTATCAATAAATGTGTTCTGTGTATTGTGAATCCTTGTGAAGACTCCTCGTTCTTCTGCCAATTGATTCCTAAAGCCAAAGTAAAGCCACACAATTTATTGTTGCAACTAAACATTGTACCAGTAAATTCACACAAACTACCACAATGGTTAGGATTAATGTTTGGAGAGGCAATGGGTTTATGGTTATGTTTAAGCTTACTATTGGGAATGTGTACAGAAACATATGTACAGTATGCTTTAGGAAATGTTAGTATTTGCATACATCTCAATCTTTTTGGAATTACAAGTAGATGGTCTTGGGCTGGATTGCCATGGGATGGATTTTCCTTTGAGAATTTGTTTTTCCTATTTAATATTTTTGGTTTTCATATTTTGTCTGGAATTGGATAAAATAATAAAATTTGTTTTTTCCCTCTTAAGTTTCTTTAAAGCAAAGGGAAAATATTTTAAAAACAGGAGTCATTTTGAAAAAGAAACAGAATCCAAAGAAGTGATGAGAACTTTCCTCCCCAGAAACTGATCTAATGTGTTTTGCTGCAGGCAGTTCCATCCTTGCATGACTTCACTGCATATAGGAATATTGAATATATCCTTCTGCACTTAATGACAGCTGCTAAATTGGCATTTTAAATGCATCATGGACATTAAAGGTTCTCTTGAAAGGTGATAGTTAACTGAAATGTAATAAAGTGTAAACGTGTTATTTTATTTAAGTGCTGTAGGCTTCCTTATAGCAACCCAGAGATTTCTCTGAGAAGTTTACTTCCAGTTCATTCCCCCAAGAAAGAGTCTTGAAAAGAACTTTAAGAAGACAAGGGGGAAAAGTCATGATGTTCAAGGCCTTAAAACCGAAGCCATAAGCCTGTGGTATGAAAGACACAGGATCAAGAATAAAAGCAAGTCTGAGGCATTAAAAGTGATGGCATTCCTTATTAGTTAACCAATTCACAATCAAATTCAGTCATCAAAGATATTCCAGTAATTCTTTAGATGATTTTAATTAAAACAACAATAAGCTATTTATAGGTGGGTAGCTGCGTCAGCATGCGTAGGCTGCAAAGGAACAAGTAATAGGTTTATTCCATGCTGAAAAAAAGAAGAAAGAGAACACAACGTTTCGGCCGTGGAGCCTTCTTCAGGTGTGAGGAACCTGAAGAAGGCTCCACGGCCGAAACGTTGTGTTCTCTTTCTTCTTTTTTTCAGCATGGAATAAACCTATTACTTGTTCCTAAGCTATTTATAGTCAAGTACAGTAAAGAAAGTAATAGGTTACTTTCTTCTTTTATCTAGACTTGTGGGTATTGTTTTCACACTCATGATTTGAGGTGGGGAATTGAGCTTGTAATGACACAACTATTTTATATGGCGCAGTTTGTCTGGGGTAGGGAAACAAAGCAGTATTAGGGTTCTATGGGACTGAATCATTTTAACTATACTGCTGGAAAAAAGAAACACAACATTTTCTGGAATGAGAATACTATAGTTATAGCTTTATGTACTTTCAAAAAAAGTTGTAAATTAGTTTTAAGCCATCTGACCAGCAATACAGCTTGTGCAGTGAGGCATTGCAACTTGCAATCACATGAAAGCTCAATAGGTGCACTTTTACCCAATGAGGTCCAGGTGGAACAATGTCTGATTAGGTCACCTTTAAAAAGGCCTTAATTCAAAGCTTAGGTCACTGCAAGAAAAAGGCCCCACTTAGTCAGTTTTCTGTGCATTCCAAAATGCCTCAAATGTCACCAGAAGCAAGGGAGAGGGCCGTTGGCATGCTGCAGGCAGTAATGTCTGCATGCTGCAGGCAGTAATGTGCCAGCATTGTCAGACACTATGGAGTAAGCCGCTCCACTGTGTCCTGACTGCAGAGAAGGTTTCAGCAGACCAGTAGGATAGATGACCGTCCAAAATCCGGTTGACTTTGAGTGACCACACCAGAGCAGAACCAACACATCAGACTGGTCCATCTGAGAGATTGTTTCAGATCTGCCACCCGTATTGCTGCTGACACAATGCCTGCATCAGTGACAGGACAGTGAGGCTCTATGCTGCTGACCTTAGAACAAGGCGACCTGTCAGAGGCCCTCAGCTAACACCTCCTAAATTTCACACCCAACTGGCTTGGGCCAGACAGAGGCTATGATGGACTCGTCAGCAGTGACATCAGGTCCTCTTCATGGAAGAGTCACTATTCAGCCTGCTCCACGCAAAAGGGAGGGTTAGAATGTGGAGGAGGAGGTGTTGCATTTCTTTTTTCCATCAGTATATATACACTGCTCAAACAATGTTCAAATATTTGTAAGGAGCACTAAGGAAGAAGCTAACAACATGCCTCAGGTAGCTGACCAAAGTTCTGGATTTTATATTATTAATATAGAAGAAACAGAAATGTATAGGATGCTAGAAACACCTGTGATTAATTCATCTCCAGGGACAATGGTATTGCACAAATTACCATTTAACAAAGAAAGATGAGATGTTATTCAGAAGCCACTGACACAAATCCTCCAATTGTCACTCAAGACTGGGGTAGTACCTATTGGCTTTAGAATTGCAAATATAGTTCCCATCCATAAAATGGTGACAAAACTGATTCAATTAATTATAGTAAATAAGCTCGAAGCATGGATGCTGTAGTGATTTGAGCGTAAAATTACCGTAGCAATTAGAAATTCTAACAGTAAGTTGCAAGAGTACTGGACAAATTTTAGAACCAATCAAATATCATAATTCACAGTCTCATACATAGATTTTGTATCCGTTGAGCGGTTGCTAGATACGTTCCTGAGGGTGCAGACTCAGGGCTTGACTAGTAACTGCTATTACTTAATTTCATATACATTCACATACATAAAACACATTCTTAATTTCATATACAATCACATGCATAAAACATACTTAACACAGGTATGTGTGAGTTTTGTGTTGTGAATGGAGAGTGCTCTAAAAATGGATGATACTCACTATTTGTTTGGTGATGGTACTTCTGGGGTGGGTCAGCCTATGGTGGCCTCAGAAGGCCAAACCTTACCCCTGTTCTCAAGGTGTATTTATGGAGATTGAAAAAACACATGCATTGAATTGGGGAAGTGGTTTGTTCCAGAGGGGGGAGGGCTTACATGCTATTTAAGCTGGCTCCTCTAAGAGAGTGGTTGGTGAGTCAGGTAGTGTGACTTAAATCAGAGAGAAAGCAATAAGAAAAGGAGGATTTATCTTTATTTGAAGAATTATTTTTGTTCTTTTTTGGGATTTTGTTTTTCTGGTGTGGGGGATTGAAAGCACTGTAAATAAACTGCACCTATTATACTTGAGTACTTTGCGGTGGAGCCATTCTATAAAACTGACCTACTTTGGCCTTCCTCAGGCCATTGTGTGACATTTTGGTGGCAGTAGTGGGATAGCCATAAGACAGTGTGTCCTGTGAGGAGGAGGAGGAGAGGCTTGCGATTGCAGAAAAATGCCTCATCCTCAACCCCAAAGATGGAAGAACCCTGGAACACAGTGACTTCAATTGAAGAGGAGGAATATGAAGACTTGGGAGCCCAGCCTAGGAAATCTTCAGATCAAGTGGTGCAGACGGACACTGCACAAGGGACAGGATCTGAAGGGGCAGTGGTGGCTTTGCTCCAAGAGTTTTTGACGATCCAACAAAAAAGAGAGGAGAAACTTTTGACAGAATTAAAGAAACTAAATGTGGCACAGAGTTTCATATGCCGGGGTACGCCTGAATTGCAAATGGCACAGACAGAAGCCTCATCTCCACCCTGAAGCTCACGATTGGGTCTTGCTACACCAGCAGTACGACGAGCCCCCATGGCAGCTCCTCAGGTGCTATTAGACAAACCTCTCCAGAGGAAGGAACCCAAAATGCCCTCATATCAGCAGGGAGAGGACTTTGAAAAATACCTGCTGCGCTTTGACATGGGAATGGCCAGAGGAAGAATGGGCAGTCAGACTGGTGCCGTTACTGACAAGCAAAGCCTTGGAAGCCTACAGTACAATGGACGAGGACCGTTCCAATACCTACAGAGACCTAAGGAGGTGATACTGGTGAAGTTAGACATCTCTCCAGAGACTTACCGACAGCGCTTCAGAGATCCAAGACTTCCACAAGGAGAGATATCAACGGAGACATGAAGGGACTATATAAGAGATTAATTCGTCCAGAACAGAGTACCAAAGAACAAATTGGAGAGACTATCATTTTGGAGCAACTACTAAATGTACTTCCGTCTGAAACCAGGACTTGGGTCTACAACCCCTGCCTGACCTAGACCATGGTCTGTGTGTCTGTCAACTGAAAATAACAGTTGGTTTGTGAACTGTCTTTGTGCATGCAAGGAGTCTGAAAGTTAAGAGAGAGAAGAAATATGAGTGCACAAACCAGATTATGCGACAAGGCTAACAAAATTAAAAAAGATGAAATTGGCAAGGCCACATGAAAATAAGAATGGATCATTGGAACAAGAAGGTACTTATCTTGATGAAGAGCTAGAGAAAAACAAACATTAGCACCTGTAAAACAAAAAGATTAAATCAAAAGGGTAGGCTTTTATCTATTAGCAGATCCATAAAGGTTGCTGTTGTTGAAATATCTAACTTATGTCAGGTTTATTATTCCAGAAAAAAAATATTCTAATATGTATGCTTATAAAAAAGAAGCTGTACATATAATATTGTGTCAGTTTCAGAGGTGATACATTAGTTAATTAATTAATTATTAATTATTTCGTATCCATCCATCATCTGTCACTGATTTAAAGTTGTCTTGAATACCATGCACTTTGAATATGGGTAAGTCTTTGCATACTCTAATTAACTCTAATTCCATTCGCTCTGGTTAACAGATAAAACCATAAGGCAGGTTAATGCAAGGAATTTTTTATTCCTTTCTGCCCCTGGTATCACAGTTGCTGTTAGATGGGAAAGAACAATCTTGCCTTCCTGACATTCTGCAGACTAGAGGCTGGCTCCCTGAAGACGGAACTTATCTAATACATGTCTGGCAGACTTTCTCACGGAGCTTTCATGTAGTTCCTGATCATTTGCCTGGAGCTATGTTTAGAGCTCAAACTGGGATTCAAGTCTTGCTATAATTGAGCAGGTTAAAAAGTTTGATGCCAGGTCTTGCCTTTATAAAGATTTCAATATTGCTATGTGGGTTTCCATTCCCCATTAGTGTATTCTGTCTTTTACCTGTGCTCTAATTGTCTTGTCCAGTTTGAGGAGAAAGTATTTCTGCCATTTCCATTTATTTCAATTTATTCTTGCTGCATTCCATATGAAATGTAAGACTAGCTGCTCTGTTTTCTCCACTGGGCTGCTTAGCACTACTTTCTGAGCTCATTTCTAGGCAGCAATGAAAATATATTTTTTCTTTTGGAACAGTCAATGGAAATTAAGAGCAATAAGAATGCCAAATAATAAAAATCAAATATAAAATATATTAGGCAATGAGGTACCTCAAACATTTTGATCGAAACTACAATCTAGACTAATTCAAAAATTTTATTCATTTGCCAATCAAAGCTGCAAAATCCAGTGCATGACAGGTAATTTCTGACTGGTAAGTGAGTCAATGCTTCGATTTTGTCCTAGATAAAGTATATTTTTCTTTTCTTGAAATGACAATCACAAACTCCTTAAAATTCAAAATCAGAAATAAATTCAGTTTATTTCTTAAATTTGTAATTTAATGTAATACTGGGAGCTTAATGGGAGCTTACTGTATTTAATTAACCCACTGAGAAACTCATATGGCACTCGATAACTCCATTGTGTTGGTTTTTTACTAGAAAGAAAAATAGGAATAAAAATTTGCCTCTGTACCATGAAAGTGCAAGAGAGAAGCAAACCCAATGGAAAAAGCGTCTTCATCCATGCAATTAATGTGCTTGAACCTAACTGTTAAAAATTTATAGGCAGCTAAATAGAAGCGGATGAGATCTTGGCAATGTTTCTTTTGAACATTAAGTTGAAAGCACAGAAGGACATAGAAAGAGTACAAAAAAGATTTCCAGTGTGAATGGGACTAACACGGGTTTGTATAATAATACTTTTTTAACATTATTTTAAATTTATTTTTAATTATTGATAAAATATAATTGGCTTACTGGATTTTACGGTAGTGCAGTAGTTAGCATTATTGCCTTGCAGTGCTGGGGCAATGCGTACCCTTCCAGGCCTTGGATGCTATCCACCTGGAATTTGTACATTCTTCCTGTGTCTCTCTGGGGGAGGTTTCCTCAAGGTATGCTGGCTTCCTCCAACTGTTCTAAGATATACAGGTAGGGTTTTGGCTTCCATGAAAATTGGCCCTGGTGTGAATGTGTGAGCATCTGTGTATTTTTGTGCCCTGCAATGAATGCACTCCCATCCTGTGCAGGGTGTACCCTGCCTTGTGCCGTTAATTGCAAGGAAAGGCTACAGCTCCCCCACAACATTGAACTGGAGGAAGTAGTTACAAAATGAATGGATTTTTATCATTTTTAATTAGATTAAAACACTCTGTTGCAAATGCTGTAATCCATATACTGTAACATGAGGTGAAAAAAGTAAAGAAAAAAGAATGAGGAATGAATGTTATTTGTGTTCTGCTATTGATGCTTCCATTTGAGTTCTTTCAGGAATGTAATCAAGATAACAAATGCATGTGAGTCTTCTGGGAAGGAAATCTGTTACTTTTTATTGGTGCGCAGAACAGGTGAAAAACAAACAATGATCTAACCAAATGCCATGGACTGAAGAAAAGGAAGAGAGAAGAAGCACACTTTTTATTTTCACCATGTCTCTGAACTGTTTTAAGTACTGCAGCTGTCATACGGGACGTGACACACTGTCAACTTTCTATAGCTCCCTTTTAAGAGAATGTAAGCTCTGTAATACACATACATGTCATGTAGTGATTGTTTTAAAAAGAAGAATGTAACATCATAATTGTACTTTCTTGTTATCTTCTTTTAAAAGGCAGCTTGTGCTGATGAAACCTGTGCTGTCTAAAACCACATTCACATTTAACATTCCTTTCCTTTGTTATAATGGAAGAGTGGTTTAACACTCAGTCGTGATTTTTTTCTTTTGTCTTCCTTCTCTCCTTTCTTTCATTTACTGTACTTTATCACTGTGTTATTGTCCTGCAGGCTAACTGCATTATGTCATGCACAAAGGCTAGAAATTGCTTCATCGAACTTCATTATCATGTCATGGGCAAATAGCAGGAAGTCCACATAATAGCATTGCTGGAGGAAATGAAATTTCACTCTGGGGGAGGGCTTTTCTAGTATGCTATCTAGTATGTTCAATGCTGAATTGCACGTTCCTCTTTTAAAACCTTCACACTAACCATTTGTCCTGTTATCCTGGCTTTTATAATTACTAGGGAGCCAAATACTTGCTGCAGCAAGCGAGTCTTCATATGCTCTGCTAAATGGATCTTTGGAGTGCTGGGAACACACTTCAGCCAAACACTGTAGAAAATCTTCAATGCCACAATGCAATTTCTGCTCCCCAAGAATTAATGATATCATATACAGATGTAGCTATTCAAAATGCACGGTAAAACCCGGTACTGCGGGTTTCCATGTGCAGGCAGCCGCAGAGGTGAGTCGCTGGCCAAAGATGATCGACAGGTGGCACTTGTGGTGCATTAGTTGTTACTGAAACAATTGCTTCATTTTATCTCTCTACTGTGCATGTTTAAATCTGCTTAATATGGAATTTTACGACTAAAGGGAAATATTGGTAGCTGAGCATTAAAAATACAGGAGAAAAAACAAAAATGTCAACATCTCTGAACATCATGAACAATCTTAATTTAGGAATATAAATATGTTATACAAACTGTACAGTATATGACTAGTAGAGGTAGTTTAAATAAAAAATATACAACAGTATCCCACTTTCTTCATAAACATTTTATGCAAAGTCTTTCACTCATTCCACTTACTGTGGTTATTTTGGAAAAGTTTTGACGTGCTCGTTCTGACAATATTACGTTTATATACTTATAAAAAGGTATAATGTTTTAACCTTTTCTATGAATACTTGTGCTCGTTATCGCAGTAAAAAAACTGTGTACCTTTTTAGAATTTGCTTAATAGGGAATATAATATGGAATCTCATATCTAAAGAAATTAATAACGATATTAATTTAAGGATCTAAATATATTTATATAGTTCAAAGTGTTACCATATTTCACTTTCATTGTCAACATCTGCATTTTACAGCTCATCCATGGTCAGTCATTATTAATATTATTATTATTCCTTATTGCATTTACATTGGAACGTTTTTCAAATATAAAAAGAGGCGATACACAACATGTCTCCAACAGTTGCTGGCTCACTTAAAGGTGTAACACACCTGACTTCACTGTCATGGTACGGTTTCAACATATTGATAAGCTGCTCTCCGGGGACTGGCAATTTTAAGAATAACACTTCTTTCCTCCTTTGTTTAACTTAAAGAATTCAGTGACAAAATCCTCAATCATGAAACCATCACTTATAATATTTCATCCAGATACGCACATTCACGCCAGAGCCAATTGTGCGTATCTGGATGAATTATTATAATAATTATTATAAGCTCGTTGGACCGCGCAGTACTGTACAGTACAATATACAGTTTAAAGTTTCAAATTTAAAGTTAAATTGTTGGCTGATTACTGGCTGATTAAGACAAAACATAGATTTTTTCAATTCAAATGTAAACCTGAAAAAGGCTCATCGCGTTCACAGCAAGCTATAATAATGGACTATTTTTATATATTCGGCTATGTAAGAAACAAACCAATAGTAATTCTCTGATTAGGCTGTGAACCAGCTGGGTGCAGCGTGCTACATTACAGTCCATTGCCCGTTACCACTATAAGGACAATACAAGTAAAAAAAAAATGATTTCAAAATGTTCCCAAAACATCCACTTGTGATATTTTAGCTGCTTAGTTAAACGATTTCATATTAATATAACTATCAAGTGGTATGAAATCAGTACCACTTTTTTTACAATAACAGCAGTGTTCAGTAACAGTAAGTGTTCTTACTATGTATTCTTAGAAAAAGATTAAACATTATAACTTTTTATGAAGTACAGTATATAATTTTTGTAATGTTAGAATAAGCACATTAAAACCATAACCCACTGTAAGTCACTAAGTTAAAGACTTTGATGCATAAAATATTTATGAAGAAGGTGGAATACTGTTGTGTACTTTTTTATATTTAGCTACCACTACCATCTACTGTGTGTACATTAAGTATGTATTACGTTATCCTACTATTTTTATTTTCCGCCACCAAAATTTAGGCACATCACGTTCACGAGCTACAGTAAAATTAATAAACTCTTGTTTATACTTTATATCCAACTGAGAAACCTTGCTTTTATAAAATATACCTACTTTTTAATTAGTTCAATATTAAATATGTTGTACTATACAGTTTAAAATTAATAAAAGTATACAACTTAAATTCTATAATTGGACAAAGATTGTCCCTCAGCATTGACCAGGATTCGAAACCAGGCATTTTCTGACGACAGTCCAAATGCTTCACATGTCATGTTAAACTTTCACTGCTCCACCTGGCGGTTTTACAAAGTAGCGCAACCACAAAACTGAGTATTTAAAAAAAAAACTGCGGGCTGCTACAGACCATGAACCACAAAGTACTGCAGCATCCCTCGCTCATTGTGAATGGCTGGATCTGTAGAGCTAAAAGTTTTATCAAAATGCCTTTCTCGTGATGTGTCTGTAGCAGATTTCTACGCATAATAAAGGTTACCAATGGGAGGCCAGTCTGGTGTTTTAGCCAAGTTAGTATTAAGTGATCCAAATATCTTAGCTCTTTCTTGAACGTGTCAACAATACGGCATGGTAGTTTTTCCAAACTTTCAAGATCTTTTGCACAAAGAAGTGCCCCCTTTTCTTGGTTTTGACTGCAGATTCCAGTTTTGTCTTCTGTTAAGTACTTCAAAGCTGATTTGGAAGAAGTTCAGTGGGATGCTCTTCTGTGTGTATACAATGATTTATCTTGGAGATAATGATTAATAACAACAACAATCGTAATAGTGAAAAGGTCAAAGATTATTCTTATCTGTCAATTTAAAAAATGTTTGAAGCAAAACCCAGTTCTTGAAATGCTAAATATGTTTCATGGTTTAGGTTCCTCAAAATTCTTTACCACACAGAACAAATTAAGTGAGAAAGGAGATAAATCGAATCATCACACAATGAAATTGTACTTCATAGACTTAGTACTTTATATGGTATATTGTAAGATCCGAATCACTTTCTTCTGGGGAAGTCTCATTTTAAAATTATGTATACATATTTTTCCAGTAATTCTTTCAAACCTTACTTATGGTGGAGAAGAGTATTGGTTCAAATTGTGAACTTTCTTTGGAGCTACTCATTCTGAGGGTGTTGGAAGCTCCAAAAGAAATGAGAGAAACTCTATAAGACTTTATAGCACAATACTTAATTTAGAACGACACAATATGAATGAGGGTAGAGGTAAATAAAAGGTTTAAAGTTTTAGGAGAATTTTCTAATTGACTAGAGAGAGAAGATTAAGGATCGATCTGTTGCTCCTGACAATAGTGTTTCAACAAGGGTGAAGAAGGGGAGGACATGAGACCCCAAGAACTTTATAAGCAAAATCCTTAATTGCAGATCCTTAATGCGCTTAAGGAGGTCTGGGTTTGGAGATGTTGTGAAGCTATAACTTGCAGTGCTAGAGGGATTAAACGTGGTGACTGGGGTTTCTCGAGGAGCAGTGGAGAACATTGTGTCAATCCAAAGAATGGCCGGTAAGAATTCCGTGCAAAAGCCTTCTTTTTAACAATTCAAAAAATGGTGTAGGAAGAGTACCAGCGGTGGGTCACGTAGTATTGATTAATTGAAGTGTAGTGGGTCGAAAGAGACAGCTTTCATGATGAGTGTAGCTGGGAATAGAAACATTTGCAATAATGAGTGAATGTTTGACATTCTGAAGGTGAGAAAGTGATGTAGTTTTAAGAGAAAGAGATACCGGAATATGACAGTTTAAAAGAGGTAAAGGTAGGACATTCTGAGATTTAATTCTACATTATAATGTAGACCTTATTTACATGTATTCCCTGATATCAGGCTTTTTCTCTTTTTAGTAGCCACTCAGTACTGCACAGTGAATTCAGCTGTTAGAAAGTACAGAAAAGCATCAAAATAAATAATATATGATTTTGTTATAGCAAGCACAAAGAAGAGTAAACTGCACAGTGTCATATCTGTATATAGTGGAAGCCATGCAAATTAGCATGATGTGAAATTAAATGTTTAGTTTTTTTTTATTATTATAATACTCTTCTTTTTCATTATAGGTGATAAGGAGTGAGAAAAAGAATGGATGGGAATAACGCATAGGATGAAAGTCAGCCTGGATGGTGTAGTGTGCTCTCTGAAGGCACCAGTTCTGTACGGTTTGGGCATTTACTGGGACAATTATTAACTGTAGCAGTAAATCACAAAATGATTCTTAGAATCCAACCATGCGATATAACTCAAACAACGCACACACACAGGTACTAATACACGAGGATACATTTATTAATACATAGAATATGCATATAAACCTATCAGATCTTATCGAGAGGGTTATCAGAATACAAAAGGTATATATTCAGTCAGTTACAAAGAGTTACATATATCAAGAGGACATACGTTCAGTATATCATTCATTTAGACCGTTTCGTAATTGAACTTGGTTACAACTTCTACATTAGATACTCAAAACAAGTACATAACTCTTAGGAATTAATTGATATCAACTGGTTGGGATAACAATTGAATTCTCGAGCTGTAATGCATTGAAGTTGAATACTCATCCAATCTCTGGGGATTCAGATATCCTGCGGACTCAAAGAAGCAGTTGCAGGCTTGTTGCTGTCCAATCCGCGCTGTCTGGCTTGGTGGCAGGCTGTGCCGTGCGGCTTGCAACGGTGCACTGCTGATGCTCACTGACCGGCTAGTTAGTGTTGGCTTTACCTAGCAAAGTTTGCGCACAGGAGAAAAGATGACTGTGGGTCCCAGCAAGTCAGGAAGAGGACCGGTTTGTTCCTGATGAAGCGCTAGTTCTGAATAGTGATTCAGCTGTCCACAGTTCCGACCTGTTCACGAGGCTTGCTGCTGGTGCTAACCTCGGGTGGATCCTCTGGTTACTCTCTGGCAACGTCTGCTCTTGACTCTTAGAACAAAGGAAAGTTCTGGCATTTCGGACACACTGGCCGTTCCGTGGTTGTCCGGGCTGAGTCTCAGGATGGTCAGGAGGCGCGCTGCGAGAATGTCCTGCCCTTGGGAGCCTTCTGCTCCTGGGCCGTCCTGCCCTGGAATTCTCCTTTGAATTCCCCTTAGAATTGTCCACAGAATTCTACCAGGCCCTCTGTGTTGCCTGTTTTTAGCTGGAGGAACTTCAGCTCATTCATTGGCTGAAAGTTCCATGGGCATCAGAGTCCCACATGGGTTACTCGGCCCTACCAGTCCCTGATTGGTTGATCAAGGTGAGATATGAGTCACTTGAAATGTGCTTGAAATGAATTGAGACATTGCATCCACAGGATGGGAGATGGAAGAAGGCAGCCTGGCATCTTGGGTAATAGGTTGTTTTCTATGTGGAAGGACGTCCAACTGGAGAGGCTTGCTTGGAAAGATACATTTGGAAAGAGACACAGGACTGGCAGCTTGATTCTGCAGCTTGAGCAGTTAAGAGGACCACTGCAGCTGGAAGGGGCTAGATGGGGATTGGCATGGCAAGACTGATAGTTGAGAGACTTGAAAGAAACAGTGCTTTCGGGATTGGTTTTACTTTCTGATCAGCTGGAGTACCATGCTTATTGTGTTGGTGGGAATGCTGTTTTTTTTATTCTGCAAAAGAAAAAAAAGAAGAGCCATAAAGACCAGCATTGTTTGTTTACGGTGAGAGCAAATGCCAAGTAGTAAAGTAGACAAGGGAAAAGGTTGACAATCAAGTGAGTAAAAAGGCAGAATGATATTTGTACATAGGGAGGTGGAATTGGGTGAGATTAGGATTTGACCTTCCCCTGAAATTTTAATTATAATTTAAAAAGTGGATACTTTTACTCAAAACTTGACTTTTAACAAAGCTTTGCTGACATTTATCCTCTTTTAGTCATAAAACTGTTCACCTCGGGCTTTCAGGTTTTCAATCACTTTAAAAAATGTGCAAAGTATACATTTGTTATTAGTTCAGCAAAATAAGACATCCCTGGAAAAGGGTGAATACTTTTGCAAGGCACCGTATTTCTTGTTTTCCATTTCTTTTAAAGGTAAACATAAATGCTAGTGTGGAATATTCAGATAAAAGATTGTTAGGTTTCCTTAACAAGCTTAATCATTATGTTTGCAGCACACCTATGAAATGTGTCATAGATCCAAACAAAAAAGCACTAGAGAAAACTGAAGTTTTCTGTTGAGGTTTCTTGGGAGAACAATGGTTTATCTGTGACTGAATACAAGGGCATGACTCTCCAGAGGCGCTATCAGTGCCATTAAGGATATGACGCTCATTTAATGTTACTTGCCTGTGGGGAATTGCTCAACAAAATACATGGAAATGATAACTTTTCCACTGAAACTCATTATCATCTCACTCTCAAAATGGTCTTTTAAGAAGAGAATATGAAGTTCATTATTGTTATCGGTTGATGTGCAAACAGTTACTGTCTGTTTCATACAAAGGCATTTAAAGCATCTGAAAGGACAGCAAACATTACACTACACGTGGTATTTACACCCAATTCCTCATACTAGGAGAACAACTCTCCTCACAGAAGCAACAGCTAAACTCTCAATGCTACTGAGAAAAGTAGAAGAAAACTGCTTTCCACGAGCATGATTATCTGAAGAAATTATAATTGAAGAAAACATACATGGTGTTCTTCAAGTGTTCAAATCTTTCCATGGATATGTTGCTTTTCGTTGACTCTTGAAATGTAAATATACTTGGCTCCATCATTGATCTTCAAATATCAATATAGATTAGAGAACACTATAAATTGGATTGTTTTATCCAAAAAGAAAAAAAAAGAAAATACCCCCAAAAAAAGAGGTTTCCTGAGATCAAGTTTGGTATTAACCTGCTCTGTGGTCCCAGACTTCCAAGTTGTCACTCAACCTTCCAGAGTAGTTGAATAAGTAATGTTTAAGTTTCCTGTTCTTACTCCCGATTCACTATCTTTAAAGACTAATTTCAAATGCTAAAACCAACTGTATTTTAAAATGTACAGTATGTGCATGTTACTTATAAAGTTTTTACAGGGATTCACAACATGATTTAATCAAAATAACACTATTTTTAATTGCAGTAAGTTAATTATTTTGTAACATGATGTACTTATCAAAGTATACAGATGCAGCCATTCAAAACAAGCGGGCGATACCGCATTATTTTGCGGTGCACTTTACGCAGTCTACCGTGAGTTACCGTAAATTCTCCTATAATACCGCAAGAAAAATAATAGTATCCGGAATTTCCGCAGGGTGGAGCTAATAAAGCTCAACCTCTCATGTTTGAGCTGTCACCATCAAAGTCTTTAACGAAGATATTACTAATAGTATTAATAATGAATGACCTTGGACAAACTGTAAACTCAAAGTATTGCCCTGGTCCACATTCTTTTTTTCATTGACCATCTTTGTAAAAGTAACACCACAGCATTTCGCAATCACGCATTTGTTTCCAATCATGCAAAGTACAGAATTTTTTTAAAATCGATTCACCATGCCTTTCACATGCTCATAAAAGAGATTGATTTAGGAACATAAACATATTACCGTATGCAAACTGTACTGTATACAGTATGTATATGTATATTTAATGTCTTTACTATGCCCATTTAAGTATAGAATATTTATATGGAATTTTACCACTGAAGGGAAATCTTAGTACCTGAGCATAAAAAGAATAGGAGCATACTGTAACGCATGTGAAGGCCATAAACTATATTCATTTTGGAACTTATACATACAGTATATGGCTGGTCTTGGTACTTTAAAGAAAACATACACAACAGTATTCCATTTCTCCCTAAACATTTTAAGCATCGAAGTCTTTAACTAACGTGATACCTGAGTCAACAAGCATACTTTTAGAATTTGATTAAAAGGGAATATAATATGGAATCGCATATCTAAAGAAATTAATAACAATATAATTATATTCATGTACCGCAACACAAGAATAGTACACGCTGAACATTGTCTGTTGATAATGTTTCTGTAGTGCTTTTTCAGCACTCTGCATGTGACCTTGTTGGTGGTGCTGTGGGTTAGGTTCCCGACTCCCCGTCACACCCTTTGTGTTTGAATCCTGCTGGAGCCATGAATTTCCTTCAACAAACACTTCATTGAAAAAATGAAACGTTTCCCTGAGTCAGAGATTAAATAAAACTTCACTCGGACCAAACAAGTTTATATTTCTAAATATCACAACATGATCGAATTTAAGTCATTTTAATAACAATGAATAGTCACCTATGCGTTACAATATAAAAATTTATATTGATTTAAATCGCGTTTAAATCGCCTTTATTTAAAACCCATAAATAAAGCTGATACTGTTTAGACTTTTAATTATTTAAAACTGTATTACAGCAGCACAATGCAAAATGCAACGTAAATCGCTATCTTTCTCTTATAATAATAATAATATTGCGTAATAATGTTCACCTCTCTGTCCAGCAAATTAACAATAGTAATAATAATGAACTTTATTGTATATGGCGCCTTTAAAGCTGGCTCCTCAAAGCGCTTTACAGGATAAAAACAATAACAACAATACTGTTAGGCTGGGCACACGATTTTTTTTTTAAGAAATACAAAATGAGATATAATGAGATGTTTCGGCTTAGACATTAACGAAGAGCATAACACAAGGGCAGCCAGCGGAAGTGCTGGCTGTGACGAATAAAACCGGCTTCACAGGTATTTTCAAAGTAGAAGGGGGCAAGATTTCCAGCGAAAGACACCCCTCCAAAAAAAAAACCAAGGAAGTACAGCTAGGCTCCTCAATGAAATCGCTTTAACATGCTAATGCGTTGGTGTAACAGTCCGGGCGTGGCAAGCTTCTAATGTCAACCCGACTATGGCGAAAGGAACCCTTCTTTCATTCGAAGATAATGAACATATTCTAGCCCTAAATGAATTAATAGCAAACATGGTTTACATAAAAGACATTTTTCCAAGAAAGTTTAGGCTTTGTCACTAATGAAACCACTAAATAAAGACATAAATAAAGAAATCTTAAGATTTTTAAAATACATGACTTTGCTAAAATGTATTTAAAAATAAAAACGATTACAAACGCCAGCGGAGAGAGAGAACAGGGGAGGGATGTTGGTTTTGCCTAAGGGGCGGGGCTATGGAAATGAGGTCTATTTGGGAATGTGGAGTTACATGTTCTGGCTGTTTGTGAATTATCGTTGTTGAGTATGGAGTGTTGAGGCAAAATGCAATTTAGCGCTTTCTGGCAAGAGGAGACCCCCAAATTAATAATGCAACATGCTATTGTTTGTGCATGAACATAGTTACTGTATACTGTTATTTCTTTAGATATGCGATTCCATGTTATTTTTGAATCCCTGGCGGGACTGGGAGTCCTCCCTATTTGTACTCCCTGGTTGTACTCCCTTTTTACTCACGACTGCACAGCAAGACACAACAACAACCGCATCATTAAGTTTCCAGATGACACCACTATAATAGGACTGATCAGTGATGATGACAAGTCCACTTACAGGGATGAAGTTGTACAGCTGCTTAGGTGGTGTCATAGCAATAACCTGGACTTGAACATAAAGAAAACAAAAGAGCTAATAGTGGACTTTCGGAGACACAGGCCATACACTCACAGCCCACTCAGTATTGATGGAACGGAAGTGGAAACAGTCACCAGCTTTAGGTTTTTGGGAATTCACATCTCTAAAGATCTAACCTGGACTGTGCACACTGACTCTATCATGAAGAAGGCTCAGCAGCGCCTTTATTTCTTGAGGTGCCTCAAGCGATGGGAGATGCCAATACATGTGTTGGTGAACTTCTACCGCTGCACCATCGAGAGCGTCCTCGCCAACGGGATCACCGTGTGGTATGGCAACACCTCTTCGCGAGAAATAAAGGCACTGCAGAGAATGGTCAATATGGCCCAGAAGATCATAGGCTGCAGTCTCACCGAGATTAAACAGCTCTATGAGGACCGCTGCCGTGGTAGAATTCTGGCCATCACAGAGGACAGTCACCACCCCGGGCATGAGCCCCACCCCACTGCCCTCAGGCAAGAGATATAAGAGCATACGGACACTTACCACTAGATTCTTCAACAGCTTCTATTCAAAAGCAGTGAGACTGGCGAACACTTTTAGCCATCCCCCTCGGACCACACCTACACCATCACCATCTACCTCTTTATGATTTCTTATCTATTGCACATCTCCAGTCATTGTTTACACGTCTGTATTGTTTACATTCAAACTGTCTACATGTTTACTTGCACATTGTCTATTGTTTTTTTGTACATTGTCTTGAAGCACTGTTTGCACTTTGTCTTGTTTTTTACACTTGTTTTACAATCGAGAGACTTTCTGTGGGTAAGAATTCCATTGTACCAGTACCGGTTACATATGGCAATAAAGTTCAAGTTCAACTTCAAGTTCAAGTTCCATAAGAATTGAGTAATAGGTTTCATTGCGCTTTGACAGATCGTCTTTAAATCAATTGTTGATTTAAAGGTTGACAGTAAATGTTTATATTGTAACGCATACTGTACAGCCTCTATTTCTCGATAAAAATCTAAAAGATCGTTTGCGCAGCCTAAGAGGGGGGAGACTGCACTACAATAGATTAGCATACTGTAGAGGAACACAGTATAGGCATCGTTGATATGAGGCCTTTTGAAACCAAATTTCCCAAATTTAATATGTGCTTTTCTATGTTTATTGTCACTTGATTGTCCATAATATTGCTATTCTAAGCAAGGAGCGCTTCACCCTGCCTGCTGTGGGTGTCACGACCACCAGGCAGTCAAGACCAAATCGTAAGCGAGCTAATCAGCCCCAGCAGCGGGTGATTATTAACAAACGCCGCCGCACGAGTTAAACCACCTGCGCACACTCACTGTGCGGTGCGCACGGCTATTTAAACCATCTTCACCTGCTTCCCACTGCTCGGTATTGAGTCTACTCCTTGAGAGCTCTACCTGGCGTTTTTCCCCGTACCTCGTTTATTCTGGATTTTGGATTCCCCTTCTGCCTTTTCGACTTTGCACCTCGCCTCTCGCCTCGGACTGTCTGCTACCGGAGAACTTCCTGGATTACGACTTGCCTTTCGCCTTTTGACTACGACCTTGCCTCTCGTTTTGGTTTGTTCGCCTGCCTCATCTATCACCCGTGCCTGCGTCTGCACAGGATCCGTGTATCTTCCCACCAGGGATTCCTAACAGAATACCGAGTCCCGTGGACGCACAAGCTTTTTGCTCACTTTTTAATCGCCATTCCCAAGCTCTCTCCCAGCTTCAATCTTCGCTTCACATTCTCTCCAATCACGTCGCTAGCCTTCCGCCCTCCCCTGTCCCTTCGCCTCCAGCACAGACCACTGCTCCAATCCCTGTAACCCCGCCCACCTCTCCCGTAGCCTCACCGTTTGTTCTCCCGGAAAGATATGACGGCAACACCGCGGGCTGAAGGGGTTTTATTGCGCAATGCACCTTGACTTTCCAGTTGCATCCTGAGCATTTTTTTTCTCCCCGGGAGCAGATCGGTTTCGCCCTTTCCTTGCTCACTGGCAAGGCTCTGGACTGGGCAGCTGTGTTGCTTGCTAGGGGAGACTTTCAGTTTGCTGATTTCCAGCTTTTTGCTGACCAGCTCCAGGCACGTTTTTCTCCTGTCAACCCGGACCTGACTCATCTCCGGCTCGCCTCGCTTCGTCAGGGTGAGGGATCTCTGAATGATTATGTGGCTGACTTCCAAGCCCTCGCCACTGAGTCTGACTGGAACCCTGAAGCCCTGATTTGCCTTTTTTATAAGGGTCTCTCTGAAGATCTAAAGGACCACCTGGTGCTCTCGCCACTTCACAACCGCTCTCTCGAATCGGCAATCGCTCAGGTGGTTGAACTGGACACTCGCATTCGGCTGCGGAGAGCAGAGAGTCATGATGGAAGCAGTCCTGGCCGTCCTGAAGGTACTACCCCCACGGTGCCCACTCGGCATCATGCACCCCTTTCCTCGGAGGAAAAGGAAAGGCGCCGTCGGGAGGGACTGTGTCTCTATTGCTCTGCACCTGATCACCTTCTCTCTGCTTGTCCCTTGAGACCCCCTTATCCCTCTCGAACCCTTCCGCAGCCTACTGTTAGAGTCAGTAGTACTGTTTTTTCTCAAACCTCATCAGGCCCTTTATTCCCAGCTGAAATTTCTTGGGCTGACGCACAACTTCCCCTTTTGGTTTTTGTTGACTCAGGGGCAGCGGGGAACTTTATAGACGTCACTTTTGCTAAGAAGTGGGATATTCCCCTGGCTCCAGTCTCACCCCCGATCTGTATTCAAGCTCTGGATGGATCCCCGATTGCACCTGGACGGATTACATGGCAGACCGTCCCTCTCTCTCTAAAAGTTGGTGCTACTCATGTTGAGGAAATTTCACTCCTTCTCCTGGACTCGCCTGCCTACCCGGTAATCCTAGGTCTTCCCTAGCTCAAGAAGCACGATCCCCACATCTCCTGGGACAAGAACGAGCTCATTGCCTGGAGCCACTCCTGTCATGTCAACTGTTGTCGTCAGCCGGTTAAGGTTGCTGCTGCAGTAACCTCTATGGAGGAGCACTTTACCATCCCGCACCAATACAGGCATCTGAAACAAGCCTTTGATAAGCGGAAGGCTCTTTCGCTTCCACCTCACCGTACCTGTGACTGTGCTATAGAGTTGCTTCCGGGAACCCTTCCACCCAAAGGACGGATCTACCCTCTCACTCAGGCAGAGAACCAGGCTTTACAAGATTATATTAAGGAGGCTCTGGAGTCAGGATTCATTCGTCCCTCCTCTTCTCCAGCCTGTGCGGGTTTTTTCTTTATTGGGAAGAAGGACGGCTCCTTGCGGCCGTGTATTGATTACAGAGGACTGAACTCCATTACGGTTAAACATCGTTACCCCCTGCCTTTAATTCCAGCCGCTTTGGAGTCCGTACGGGGAGCCTCCATCTTCTCGAAATTAGATCTACGGGGGGCTTACAACCTAATCAGGATATGTGAAGGGGACGAGTGGAAGACGGCCTTTATGACCACCCATGGACATTATGAATATCAGGTGATGCCTTTTGGTCTTGTTAATGCCCCGGCTGTCTTCCAGTCATTCATGAATGACATCTTTAGGGACATTATTGGGAATTTTGTTTTGGTTTTCCTGGATGATATCCTCATCTTTTCTGCCAACCCTAGGGATCATGTCCACCACGTCCAGGAGGTCCTGACTAGACTAATTAACAACAAACTCTACGCCAAGCTTGAGAAGTGCGTTTTCCATGCCGCTAAAATTCACTTTCTGGGTTACATCATTTCCTCAGTTGGTGTAGAGATGGACTCTGCTAAGGTGGCAGCCATCAATGACTGGCCAGCCCCTCGTAACTTAAAACAAATTCAACGTTTTCTAGGTTTTGCCAACTTTTATAGACGTTTCATCCGGAACTTTAGCTCCGTCGTGGCGCCTATCATCGCACTAACCCGCAATCGACCAGGCTTGGGTAAATGGAACCCGGAGGCTAACCAGGCGTTTTTACGCTTAAAACAACTCTTCAGTTCGGCACCTCTTCTACAACACCCGGATCCCTCTCAGCCATTCATGGTGGAGGTGGACGCCTCAGCCTATGGGGTTGGGGCAGTCCTCTCCCAGCGCCACGGGGATTAGCAGATTCCACATCCCTGTGCCTTCTTTTCGAGGAAACTCTCCCCTGCCGAGGTTAATTATGATGTCGGTAATCGTGAACTCTTGGCTATCAAGCTGGCCCTGGAGGAATGGAGACACTGGTTGGAGGGGGCTCATCACCCCTTTGTCATTATCACGGACCATAAGAACCTGGCCTACATTCAGTCGGCCAAACGCCTCAATTCCCGTCAGGGCCGTTGGTCTCTTTTCTTTTCTCGATTTAATTTTGTGATCACCTATACGCCTGGCTCGAAGAATGGGAGGGCTGATACTCTTTCTCGGCTCCATGATCCCCCGGATCTGGACTACACACCGGAACCAATCATTTCATCTAACAGAATCCTTGGGGCGATCCACTGCTCTATTGAAGATCAGATCAGACGGGCCCTCAAGGGAGCTATAGTTCCTTTGTGCTGCCCCCCGGATAAGCTTTTTGTACCGGACAACTTGCGTTCTGCTGTCCTGCAATGGGGGCATGACTCTCGGTTTGCAGGCCATCCCGAGTGCAAACGCACTCTGGACCTACTCACCAGAGATTTCTGGTGGCCTTCCATGCGATCAGATGTTGCAGAGTACGTCCGATCTTGCCCGGTCTGTGCCAGGATCAAGACTCCGCGTGCCAAGAAGACCGGTCTCCTTCACCCTCTTCCGATCCCACACCGCCCTTGGTCCCACATAGCTGTGGACTTCATTACGGACCTTCCTAGCAGTCAAGGTCATACGGTAATCTTGGTGATATCTGATCGTTTTTCCAAGGCAGCCCATTTCGTCCCCCTCCCAGCATTGCCCACAGCCCAGGAAATGGCGTCACTGTTTGTGCAACAGGTCGTTCGGATACATGGGTTGCCCAACGATGTGGTCTCAGACAGGGGACCTCAATTTGTCTCGGCCTTTTGGAAAGCGTTCTGCCAAGCTTTAGGGACCCATGTATCTCTGACTTCGGGTTATCATCCTGAGGCCAATGGTCAGGTGGAACGGACTAACCAAAGCCTCCTTACCTTTTTGAGAGCCTTCACCTCCAACTCGCAGGATGACTGGTCATCGCTACTTCCCTGGGCAGAATATGCCCATAATTCTCTTACCTCCTCCTCCACAGGTCTCTCTCCCTTCCTCTGTTCACTAGGTTATCAACCCACTCTCATTCCTGCCACCCCTCCGGACACGGCTGTGCCGTGGCTGCGTCAATATATTTCCAAGCTGCGCAGGACCTGTAGAATGGCGAGGACAGCTCTCACCAAGTCAACCCAGCGCCAGGCCAAATTCGCAAACCGACACCGCAGACCAGCCCCCCGTTTTCGCAGAGGCCAGTTTGTTTGGCTATCAACAAGGAACCTACCTCTACACCTGCCTTCCAAGAAGCTCGGGCCTAGGTATATCGGCCCCTTCAGGATACTCTCCCGGATCACCCCAGTTACCTTCCGTCTTGCACTTCCCTCCACCCTTAAAATCCACCCGTCTTTCCACGTCTCCCTCCTGAAACCCTTCTACCGCTCACCTCTTGCGGCTCCCCAACGTCGCCCGCCACCCCTGCGTCGCATTCGGGGGCACCAGGCATATACAGTCCACAAGATCCTCGACTCTAGATGGAACCGCGGTACCCTTCAGTATCTGGTTGACTGGGAGGGTTATGGCCCTGAAGAAAGATCCTGGGTTCCGGAGAGGGATATTTTGGACCCTACGCTAATCGGAGACTTCCACAGGGACTATCCCAATCGGCCGTCTCGGGCGTCGGGAGCCGCCCGTGAAGGGGGGGGTACTGTCACGACCACCAGGCAGTCAAGACCAAATCGTAAGCGAGCTTATCAGCCCCAGCAGCGGGTGATTATTAACAAACGCCGCCGCACGAGTTAAACCACCTGCGCACACTCACTGTGCGGTGCGCACGGCTATTTAAACCATCTTCACCTGCTTCCCACTGCTCGGTATTGAGTCTACTCCTTGAGAGCTCTACCTGGCGTTTTTCCCCGTACCTCGTTTATTCTGGATTTTGGATTCCCCTTCTGCCTTTTCGACTTTGCACCTCGCCTCTCGCCTCGGACTGTCTGCTACTGGAGAACTTCCTGGATTACGACTTGCCTTTCGCCTTTTGACTATGACCTTGCCTCTCGTTTTGGTTTGTTCGCCTGCCTCATCTATCACCCGTGCCTGCGTCTGCACAGGATCCGTGTATCTTCCCACCAGGGATTCCTAACAGTGGGAAGAGTTGGCTTATTCCTTCCCTGCCTCACCGAGGGCAGACCCTGCCAGGCCCTCGTCGACACCGGTTCGACCATCACCCTGCTGCGGCCTGGTGTTTACACTATTTTATTATAACATTTATATTGATTTAAATCGCGTTTTGATTTAAATCGCAAACGCGTGTTTAATTATATGTTTTTTTTAATTGTAATCAGACAAATGCAACATAAATTGATACAGTATCTTTGTCTTCTAAGTATCTTAATAAATTTTCAGCATAGCTTTCTCCCCGTTTAGATTTATTTTTCTTGGGATTTTTGGATCAAACGTGGAAGGATTAGATTGTAATCGTTTTTATTTTTTAAATACATTTTAGAAAAGTGTAATCTATACTAAAAAGATGTACACCACCTGCTATACAGATACATATTGTAATACTTTCGGGTTTGGATAGGACGGACACAAGAACTCAGACTTGCTGAGTTAAAGCAAGTTAAAGCCTTTATTTTTCTTCTCCGTCACCATCTGCTAGCCCGGCTCTCCTGCGCCCCCGCCCGCCAACAGCGCGAGCCAACACACCGTCCGCGTGCCCGAGAGAGAGAGAAAAGAGAGAGAGAGTAAGACCCAGGGGTGCAGAAGCAGGGAATTATTTACAAGGAAAACGAATACCTCCCCAGATTGTACGCCCGCTTCACTGTGGGACAGCAGCACTGGTCGGCGGCCTTCCTAAACCGCCCTGACCACTTTCACCCCTGTCCTGCTCTTCCCCGCGCACCCCAGCCGGGCGCTCTTCGGCCTCTGCCCGGGGCGAATGTATATTTAGATATTTAGACCCGGCGCAGCCTCTGCATTTATAACTTAGTTTTTAAAATTAGTCAAGCAATATGAAGCATCTCCTTTTACTTTTAAGTCCCTTAATTATCATTGAGCACAGCTTTCTCACCACTTAGATTACTTTTTGATACCATCCTTACACAAAGCAGAAACTTCTTGTATTTTCCGATGACATACAAGTGGAAAGATTACAGATTTTAATCGTCTTTAATTTTGTTACATTATACGTTTTAGGAACGTTTCATCTATACAATCACCACAAAACTATTCTCGATTGTATTTCTGAATGTTATGTTACACCTACAGTAGTTCACTGTTTAAAATACATCTAATTAAGAAAATTAGGTGTAGGTGTAAGCACTTTAGATCTTTTTTTCTGAACCAGGGAAAATCTGATCATGTTTCTCTATAATAATAATAAAACACTTTATTTTACATATCACCTTTAAAAGTGGCATCTCAAAGCAATACAGTAGATGTAAACCACAGATTACAAAGTAAATACCCAGACAAACGCAAACACGTTTTTAATAAAATGCTTTTATTCATTTAGCAGAGAGAGAGCGTAAAACCTGGGTGTAACAGCTGTCTGGATACACCTGTCCTGTTCTTTTTCTGTTTTCCTAATTTGCTAATTATGCCTGCTGCGATCCACTCCTGCCCTCACACCTAAAGAAGACTATTTTAAATTTCTTTGCGCGGTCCATTGTGGAATTAACCCTTGTATGTGCTGTCCTTAAGATGATATCACATAAAGGTGATATGTAAAATTATGTTTTTTATTATTGTTATAGAGAAACATGATCAGATTTTCCCCGGTTCAGAAAAAAGATCTGAAGTATACTTGTTTGTCACTAGTATACTTTTAATACAGTCTTTGCTGTGCTCTTGAGGATCCTTGTGATATTTCGAGCTCTGGTTGAATGATAAGTGTCGCAGTTTAAATAATTTTTGTAGTTAGAAATTATGAAACGCTCTGTTAAAAGCAAGGGAGTTTTTATGTCCGTTACAGTAAAAGAAAATGCCTGACAAAGTAGGGCTTGGACAGATTCCAAGTGCATTTTTGCAATTTACGTTGCATTGTGCATTGTGCTGCTGTAATACAGTTTAAAATAATTCAAAGTCTAAGCAGTATCAGCTTTATTTATGGGTTGCAATTTAAAAAAAGTCAAAAACCGCACTCAAAATGCAATTTAGAGCTTTCTGGCAAGAGGAGACACCCAAATTAATAATGTAACATGCCACTGTTTGTGCATGAACAAGGTTATACAGCTATTTCCTTAGATACGCGATTAAAAAAAAATGTTTTTTGAATCCCCGGCGGAACCGGGCATCCATAAGAATCAAGTAATAGGTTTATTCCATGCTGAAAAAAAGAAGAAAGAAACACATTCCATAAGAATCAGCGCTTTTATATATTGCCTTTAAAGGTGGTTTCTCAAAACGCTTTACTGGATAAAAACAACAATAACAACAACAACAATATTGTATTTCATTGCACTTTGACAGTTCGTCCTTAAATCAATTGTTGACTCTTCTCTCTTTACTACTTGTTTGGAGTGACTGAGCTCCGCTCTGTACCACACAATGATCCCCCCAGAGTCTCTGCCCCGGGTGATTTGGGTTTTTTTGACAGAGGGCAAAAAACTCTCTCTCTCGCTTGCCCTCCCCCCCCGTGTATTGTCTGTTTTTTGGTGCTGTCCTTTGACAAAACAAGGCTCGCCAGATAATGTGAATCGAAACCTGTTTTTCTAGCTTTTAAAGTCGTGCGATATGTAAGAGGGAACACATCATTATATCTTACATATGAAAAATACATAATATAGCTCCCAAACAAACGCAAATGTGTTTTTAATAAAATGCTTTTATTCACTCATAATCTGACAATTTCAGGAAGACTAAGGAAGGACTAAGGGAATTGTCATCTGTTGTTGAAGCTCTGTGAGCTCGGTGACTTTGAGACCACTTGTTATTCCAGGTTGTTTGAATCGCCACAATTCAAATAGAGAAAAAAGAGCTGTCTGACAAGATTTAAGATGTGGCTGTCAATGTTGGATTAAAAAAAACATGTTGCCCGACGTTAGTTGTGTAGTGTGCTCTCTGAAGGCACCAGTTCTGTACGGTTTGGGCATTTACTGGGACAATTATTAATTGTAGCAGTAAATCACAAAATTGATTCTTTTGATGGCTTTAGAATCCAACCATGCGATATAACTCAAACAACGCACACACACAGGTACTAATACACGAGGATACATTTATTAATACATAGAATATGCATATAAACCTCACAGATCTTATCGAGAGGGTTATCAGAATACAAAAGGTATATATTCAGTCAGTTACAAAGAGTTACATATATCAAGAGGACATACGTTCAGTATATCATTCATTTAGACCGTTTCGTAAATGCACTTGGTTATAACTTCTACATTAGATACTCAAAACAAGTACATAACCCTTAGGAATTAAATTGATATCAACTGGTTGGGATAACAATTGAATTCTCGAGCAGTAATGCAGTGAAGTTGAATACTCATCCAATCTCTGGGGATTAAGATCTACTGCGGGCTCTCTGGCTCCGTGCCAGGCTGTGCTGTGCAGCTTGCGACGGTATGCTGCTGATGCTCACTGACCGGCTAGTTAGTGTTGGTTTTAACTAGCACAGTTTATGCACAGAAGAAAAGATGACTGTGGGTCCCAGCAAGTCAGGAAGAGGACCTGTTCGTTCCTGATGACGAGCTAGTTCTGAATAGTGATTCAGCTGTCCACAGTTCCAACCTGTTCACGAGGCTTGCTGCTGATGCTAACCTCGGGTGGATCCTCTGGTTACTCTCTGGCAACCTCCGCTCTAGACTCTTAGAACAAAGGAAAGTTCTGGCACTCGGACACACTGGTCGTTCCGTGGTTGTCCGGGCTGAGTCTCAGGATGGTCAGGAGGCGCGCTGCGAGAATGTCCTGCCCTTGGGAGCCTTCTGCTCCTTGGCCGTCCTGCCCTGGAATTCTCCTTTGAATTCCCCTTAGAATTGTCCACAGAATTCTACCAGGCCCTCTGTGTTGTCTGTTTTTAGCTGGAGGAACTTCAGCTCATTCATTGGCTGAAAGTTCCATGGGCATCAGAGTCCCACATGGGTTACTCGGCCCTACCAGTCCCTGATTGGTTGATCAAGGTGAGATATGAGTCACTTACTCCTGACACTTAGGAATGCAGTCCAGATGTCCATCTGGCACTCCCTAGACAGATAGGCGCCAATGGATGACCATTGATCATGATAGCCAGGGTTAGCTAAGTGCATCCCCCTTTGGGAGCTGTCCCTTATCAAAGGAAACCTTAAATCAGCCTGCATGAATAGTTTCTCTGTGGCTGCACCACAGAGATGAACAGAGATGGGGCCTCATTAGGGAAAGCTCAGAACACTTAATTCTTTCTTATTAATAAGCTTCGCCGCTACAGTTGCATTGCTTGAAAAATAATTTTATTTCGAGAGACTGGATAAGTAATTCAAGTGTTTTTTTAACTTCCTGAAAAACAAGTAATAATTTAACTATATGTGCAAACGTTTGATGATATGTCGTTGTTGTGAATGTCTGTGGAGTGTATCTTATTTGCCTGTCTGTCCTGGCTGTGCTCTCTAGCTTGCCCTCTCTCTCTCTCTCTCTCTCTCTCTCTCTCTCTCTCTCTCTCTCTCTCTCTCTCTCTCTCTCTCAATTCAATTCAATTCAAGTTGCTTTATTAGCATGACAGATGGGTACAATCAGTGTTGGGTATTTACTTTGCTTTGAGATGCCACTTTTAAAGGTGATATATAAAATCAAGGCTTTAACTTGTTTTAACTCCGCAAGTCTGAGTTCTTGTGTCTGTCCTATCCGAACCCGAAAGTATTACAATATGTATCTTTCTAGCAGATGGTGTACAGCTTTTTAGTATAGATTACACTTTTCTAAAATGTATTTAAAAAATAAAAATGATTACAATCTAATCTTTCCACGTTTGATCCCAAGATCCCAAGAAAAATAAATCTAAACGGGGAGAAAGCTATGCTGAAAGTTTATTAAGATACTTAGAAGACAAAGATATCAATTTATGTTGCATTTGTCTGATTGTGAATCAAAAAACACATATATTTAAACCCGCATTTGCGATTTAAATCAAAACGCGATTTAAATCAATATAAATGTTTATATTGTAACGCCTAGTTGATTATTCATTGTAAAATGACTTAAATTCGATCATGATGTGATATTTAGAAATATAAATTTGTTTGGTGCGAGTGAAGTTTTATTTAATCTCTGACCCAGGGAAACGTTTGATTTTTTCAAAGAAATGTTTGTTAAAAAAAAAGTCATGGTTCCAGCGGGATTTGAACACACAGCATGTGACATGGGAGTCAGGAACCTAACCCACAGCGCCACTGGCAAGGTCACATGAGGAGTGTTGAAAAAGCCCTACAAACATTATCAACAGACATCGTACAGCGTGTACTATTCTTGTGTTGCGGTACATGAATATAATTATATCGTTATTAATTTCTTTAGATACGCGATTCCATATTATATTCCCTTTTAATCAAATTCGAAAAGTATGCTTGTTGACTCCGGTATCACGTTAGTTAAAGACTTCGATGCTTACAATGTTTAGGGAGAAATGGAATACTGGTGTGTATGTTTTCTTTAAAGTACCGAGACCAGCCATATACTGTATGTTTATGTTCCAAAATTAATATCGTTTATGGCCTTCACACGCGTTACAGTATGCTCCTATTCTTTTGAATAGGAGAGTGGTAGTCCATGAGAGTGCATGTAAGATAAGGAAAAGAGTAAAAGGAAGAGAGTATAAAGGGGTGTGACAGGGGTGGAGAGCCTGTCCACGCCCAATGCGGTGTCAACTACCCCCATGACACCACAATGTATAATTCAGTACTTTAAATTTTTTTTTTCTTAAACTTTCCCTATAGAGAGTGAGAAAAAAATGTCAGCAGCTGGAATCGAATTAGATATGATAAATACAGTAAGTAGATATGGTTAATTACTGCTTTCTTATTCCACTGAGGCACCAACTAGAAGAAATGCTTTTATTGATCTCATCTTTTCAAACAGGCAATACAGAGAGTGACGCAAACAGAGGTGAAAGAACCACTTGTAAACTGATTACAAAATAGAACTGTCCACTTTGAAAATAAACTTTGAAACTGTATGGTTTAAGTCTGAACCTAAAGATTCCAATTTCAGGAAAGCAGACTTTGATGGAATGAGATGGACCTTAAGAGAAGTAATGACAAAACTGAACCAAGTAATAGTTACATACCATTAAGCTCGACTTGTATTACAGACAAGGTTATGGTAACAATTATTAGAATGAAACAAGAGGATCACTTATATGGAAATTGGTTCCTAGGGGATTGTCAGCATGATAGGTGTTGCATGAGTAACTTATTAGAGTTTCAACAAGTGCAAACATTAATGGAGATTGGAGCAATTAGTATAGAGTAGATGTAGAAATACAGGTAGTATATACTGTAGATAGTAATGTATCATGCAGATGCTCAAGGTTGCACACAGATAGAACTACTGATCTTCCTAATTTTATACATGCTGATACAAGAAAATGTTACTGTATATAGCAGGTTCCTATACAGCTAGTCAACTTTGCAGAATACACCACAATAGAGGAATGAGCAAACACTATAGAAATAGCAAACAAAATTTAAAATGTATTTATTAAATTTAGATCAAATTCAAGAAATGGGTAAATAGTTGATTGATAATGTTTACTGTAGACTCTACTGTAGAGTGTCAGATGCAGGTAGCAAAAACATAAACTATAATACAAAAAGGTAAATGCTGAGCTTGAAAAGGCTAATTATTAAACATCTATAAGGTGTTTATGCTAACACAGTGTTTGAATCTTCCAGGCTACAGTATGTAAGGAAGTTAAAAAAGCCAAACAATATGTTTGGATATATAGTTAAAAGTGTAGAATTTAATTGCAGGTAAGTTAAATTTGTACAATGTACTAATAAGGTTTTATAGAGAGTATTAGGTGCAATTGTGATTACCACATCATAGGACAGGTAATGCTGCTCTGGAATGGTCTTGGAGAAGAGCAACCAGATCCATTTCAATCAACTGCCCATGCTGACAGTCTAAACAAACTTTTTAATCATGACAAATTTAAATCTTTAAAGCCACTGACATGAGTTAACTCCTTCAGAATAAACAGTGAAACACAAACCAGGGGATGTCAGGAATATTCAAGGAAAAGGTATACAGATCCTGTGCAGATGCAGGAGTGGGTAGGTGACGAAGCAGGCGAACAATTCAGTATGTAAGGCAAGTCCATGGTCAAAAGGAGAAAGGTGGTTCAAAATCCAGGAAGTACAAATAGTGGCAAACAATCCTAAACAAGAGGCAAGGTCCAAAGTCGAAAGGCAAAAGGGTAGTCCAGAATCCAGAAGAATGCGAGGTACAGAATAAGCGCCAGGTAGAGCTCTCAAGGAGTAGGCTCAATACCGAGCAGTGGGAAACGGGTTACAATGGTTTAAATAGTGCTGCTTGCCGCACAATAGAGCGTGTGCTGATGGATTAACACGTGCGGTGGCGCTTGTTATTATGAACCCGCTGCTGGTACTGGTTAGTTCTTTTGTTAGATGATCTCTGCTGGCTGGTGGTCGTGACAGAGGATATAAATAAAAACCATGTGGACTGGTCTTAAAACTGAAAACAGGACACATTTCTTTGGACAAAGGGCTGAGAAAGCATGGATCAAGCTACTGTATCTCTCAATGTTGTTGAAGCCAATACCTTGACTTCGTTCAAGAAATTTGTGAATAAGATCTTTAGATTCATGTGCTACTAATAACCAAAGGGGTTAAATAGGCTGAATGGCCTCCTCTTGTTTGTAACCTTTCTTATGTTCTTTTGTGGTTTGATAATAAAAAATGGTTTTAATAAGGTTTTACACCCTTTGTGTAACTTGAGCATCACTTCTCCTGGATTTAAATTAAAGTATTTTCTATATACAGTACTCAAACATTTACTTGGCTTTTTTAGACATAGAATAATCTTCATACAGTAAATACCCAGATCCTTTTCATGCAGATCTTCCTGCAATTCCAAATTATCCATACATTAACGTTGATTCATGTGGTTCTTAATCTGAAAATCAGCCTTTTATGAGGAACTTTTTTCAAAAGCTTTCAGGGAATCTAAATTTATCATCCCATATATTCTTGTGCTATTTACTGCTGCTTGCTCAAAGAATTCTATCAACTTACTTTAAAAAGACCTTTTGCTAAATGCATGTTGGGAGTCTCTTAAAATGCAATTGTATAAACATGTTTTGTTCATTCTCTTGTATTCTTCTATTTTATCTCCAAGTATCATTTCCATAGCTCTGCCAGTAGCAGAAGTAAAACTGATTTGAGCAGTTCCGGCTCTCTTTAGATGAATATATATTTATCATCATCTATTATTAAGCCTCTTTTATCTTGCATAGTGTTTCCATGCACTTAAATATTTCTTTACTATTGTTGTACTGAAAAAGGTCTTTGCATTCTTGTTTTCCTCTGTTGCAATATTCTTTTCTGTCTCCCTGATGGCAAGTCTAACATCTTTTTTGTTATCCTCCCATATTGCTCAAAACCTGTTTTGTATCTTTTCCACTTGCAGTCTGTAGAGCTTTTTCTTCCTTAGGTTTTCCATATAAATTGTCAATTAAGCCATTTCATAGATTTATTATAGAGATACTTATTTATAAAATTCAGTTGTCAGTGAAAAGAACATCATTTTGTACTTTTTTAGGTTAATCCATTATGTGTCTAATTGGATCCATGTGAATTAAAATGTTGGAGTGGCAAACTACTTGTTATGCACCGGTTAGGTATATTTTATATATGAAATGTCTTGACAAGACAGGCTGAATCAACACAGTGGGCAACTGCAAGATACATTGTTGAAGAGACTGCATTCTCTTGATGTGAGAAGATTTGTTTTAATTAATAAAAGACTGCACGCTATGCTACAGTGTGCTTTATAGTATTATTTAATTCGTATACTATAGTATGGAGATACAAGCATCAGTCATTAGGCTTGTTCCTGTTATGGATTTCTCTTACAGTATTACTCTTAAATATTTAATTGTAAGGTTAATGAACTTCTGAGATTGATATTGAATGCTCTTCAGTCTTATCTTATATGGAAAATATAGTTGTAATTTTATTTTGGGGGGATTTTGGCGTGGGGTTCCAGGTATAGAAAACCTTCCTAGTTTTCATTTACAAAATACAGCAATAGAACATATAAACTGAGAGTCCCATGTTTTACAGATGTGATAATGTACAAAGACAAGTTAATCATAATGACATTGCAGATCATAAGTTTAGTCTAGTTTATTTCTATACCTATAAATGAAAAGAGGTATGTTCATGTGCATCTGCCAAAACATCCTGCTCCATTTTTAATTTCAGTCATGCTTACACAAAATTTAAGAGGAAAAGGCTGCATTATTAATATGATAATCTATGTAATGACATGACTTTCATTTTGAAAGAAGCATTAATGTCTCTTGTATGGTCGTTACAATTCCATGGGACTCACCAGCTTCAGATCAATATTATTCTTTCATCTTATTAATAATCCATGCATTGTTAACGCAGTCAGTTTTTATGAATAATGCATGTATGCCTTGTCAATTTTTCTCCTTTACTATAGTTATAAATTATAGAAAGAAATCAATTTTTATATGATCTACACTCATGTCTTTAAAAGCAAGGCTTTTAATTTTTAATTTTAATATATTTTATCCTTTTTTAGCCCCACCCCATCCCTTTTCCCCTTGTGCTCATTAAAACGAGTTTAGAGAGTTTCAACATAGAGCATCAGCTAAGTATATCAAAACCAGTTTGCAAGGGTTAACTATGCCATTTCCTGAGATCTGCACAAAATAGGCCTCCAATCTATATCTGATCTGAAATTCACTAATGATACATCTGAGGTTTATGATTTTCCTTGAATGGTAGAGATTCTAAGACATGGGTTACAGGAAAGCTTTGACCCACCTACTGTACCTATTTCATTTTAGATTAATCCTTTTACTCTGTGTGAACACACTGGATTTTATATTTAACATTGGTTAGTATATTTTCATTTAATCTCGCTTTCGATCTGTGTGCATTTGTTTTTCTAAGCACACATTTACTTTCAATAAGGCTAAGTTTCTTACAGGTTCTTTTTCAAAACATTTTTCCAATTGTCAGTTGTAAGGTTTGTATTTTTCTGTGGCACATACACCATTATTTTCATGCCTCTTGGTGTTTTTCCAGAAATTGCAGAGGTAGTTTTAACACTCCGTTTAAATTTAATCCTTATCTTAATACAATCCATAAAGAAAGGTAGTGCTTTGATTATTTCAAGCATCATCCATTAAAACCATTAGGCATGTGTTAGTCGTTTATGTGTGACTGAGTAGTATTTAGCTAAAAAAATGATCTGTTATTTAACTGTGAAAATAGCACTCTATATTAAGCATCCTTAATTAGGCCATGCATTAGTCATTTACTTGTGACACATTTGGGAATAAGTGTAACATACTGTAACTAAGAAAGGTTTATGCAGTGTTTATCTGTAATTTTCAGTTAAAAGTGTCTGTTTTTAAGAATTTATTTTTTGTCCATCTTATTCTTTATCAGAAATTAAAACATACAGTATTTTCCATTGTTCACAGATTTAAATTAAATGCAACATGCATGTGGACACTTGACCCAATCACAATCCAGAAACAAGAAAGCATTTAAAAACTGGAAAGAAGACAATAACAAATCTATGTACTCTTTTCCTCTTAAGGTGCAGCAGTATGATACTTTGGATGAATAAATACCACCTGTGCATCTTTTTATTAATAAATAAACCCTTATTTGGAAGAAATGTTCAAACAAGCTGTCAGGCAGGTTGTCCTAGAGATCTGTAATGACTATGCTATTTGCCACACACAAGTGGTCGATGAAAATACCGCTTCAAAGACATACTGTAATTAAAACAGTTTAAAAAGTGTAGTCTCACCCATACTAATTTAATGGATTATTGATTGATTAAAACATATCTGTGTTCACATGGATTTTATTAGGGTGTTTGCTTTGGTTTTAAAACCATGTCTCACAGTACTAGTGGAGATTGGGAAGTACTGTAGCTGGTTTGGATGTGTGTAGCTTGAAGCTGATGTAGCTGTCATTAGAGTTAGAATTTTAGTAATGTTAAATGGTTGTTAAGAGATGCTGGTCCCGCCCCTCAGAATCTGTAATTTTTCTATTATTTAATAACAGTCCCATGAGAGTCCATAGGAGTTATGAAGCTTTTAGTTTATAAAGTTGTGTTCAAACCATAAAAAAATAAATCCAGGAAACCTCCTGGGCTTGCAGAATCAGCCATTTTCTTTGGGTTTTATGTGAGGTGGCCCCCTGAGACACATTGCCAAAGGCGAGTTTCCTTCACAATGCCAAAACCTGATTTAGAAGTCTATTTAAACCAGTGTTGATTTGATTTAAATGTATTTCAACTACACCATACATGCCATAAATGATCAAAATAGTTGACACAACCAAATAAATAATATTATTTCTAATGTTTCTTGCTTTTATTGTTAACAATGACATACCTTAGTTTAAAATGCAATAGACACCATTTTCAAAATATGTACCCATTAACCTTTGCATTTTTGATGTCTTTAAGCATTATTAACTATTATTATTTTCAATATCATAGATGTGATTATAGATGTGATATTTCTTTTGTTAATTTCTGTTCTACTGAAAACAAATAGGGACACCTATTTTAACAACAAGTGAAAAGAAATGCATAACTACTATATACATGGTACAATAATAATCTCACTGATTGAATGTTTGATTTATAACCTATAATTTTATGCCTCAGGTGTTACAAATACAATGAAAATAAGGAAAGCTTGCTTCAGAATGTGAAGTAGTAGAAAGCATTGGAAAATGAATAAATAAAACACTTTTAAAATAAAATAAATATTTTTTCTAAAGTATTACAATATATCTTTAATACCTTTTTACACCTTTCAATGAATAATTTCTTAATGTCAAGTTAAAATTAGTTCTATTTTGCTGTGGGTGCTGATTCACTGACAAACTTCAGGAATTATGAGATACTTAAATTAATAAACAGCTGACAAGACAATACCCTACTGTATATACTGTTATCAAATGGTCTGTGTAAAATTAGCTGAATACTCTTCATGTAAAGTATTACGTTTAAAAGTGGGATTTGTCTTGATTAGATTTAATTTAAATCCTATTTCAAATATGATAATCCAGTGAGGATGAATACAGTACCAGTACCATCAAAAGCAATTTTATATTGCTTTTTTCCACCTTAAGATTAGCTTTTATGTCTTATGACAGCAAACACCAACTGTAAATTTGAAAGGCTTAAAAATATGTACATATGTAAGCATTACAGGCTCCTGCTTTCTTGTTCGGTTAAATGGACTGTAGGGGTGTTTTTCAATCAGGAGAAATGCAAAGCACAAATTGCACACTGAAAGCATAAATATTCAGAAAGAAGACCTTCTGCTCTTTCTCATTCTATTTCCATTTACTAAACAACACGCCACCTGCTGAACATGTTCCTCTGGATTGGTTCACTGTTTCTCGTCAGCCTCATGAGATCAATCTGATTTTTTTTTTCAGATTGTCGTTTTACTGTATTTTTTTATTTTAGTGGCAGATTACTTCAGTAATGGAAAACATTTTTAGGCCAGCAGGGTTATATTACATTGCAGGGAAACAAAACAGAATTCTGTGCAGACATATGGTTCTAGTGCTGGTTACGCATAAAATTAGCAGCCATAACCCTGCCCTGGCTGAATCTGCAGTTTGTTTGTTTTATTTTTCTTGTACTTTATGCCTTGTCAGCCCTTGAAAAACACCAAAAGGTGGAGTAGTAAAGTGATTTATCTTCCAAACCATTACAGTACTTTTATTAGTGCAAACCTAAATATCTTAAATAAATAAATATTGAAGAAAACATTGTGTATGTATAATCAGGGATATTGTGATATATTCCATTATTTTACTTTCTTCAGAATAACCCACATTTAATTATTTATTTTGAATACTGTAATGGTGAGTACAAAAAGGGCATTTAGTAGACTAGGGTAAGGATCCAATGCTCTTCATTAGGTGAATTTGCATAAAAAAAGAGAAATAGACACAGTCCATACACACACATAAAATGAAGAGAACAGACAGCATGTCACATGATACAGATTACACTGTCAAAGTGACCTATGTGACAAACTCAATGTTACAGTCCTGGTCTACATTTACTAGGTCTGGAGAAACTGTGCTAGCTAAAGGCATTATTTTATTATTTGAAGATAAATAAAAATTGCTTAATAATTGTGAGTTTAATGAATTATAGAATTGTTAAGAATTGTTGTTTCTAAAGAAAATATATGACATTTGACTTGAAGTAATCAAATGTCAATGATTTGGTTCAAAAGTCGATTGACTACAGAATGGATAACAGTATGAAAGTGGAAAAAAAAGACATGTGGAGCCCTGTAGTTCTGAAGCTGAAGTGTACAACAATATAGATAGAAACCACTTTGGAATGGATAACATGACAGAGACAGAGAAAAAATAAATACTTTAAAGTACAGTATGCTTAACCATACAGATGCAGCCATTCAAAGTGCGCGGTACAGACACGTACCGGAGGTAATTGACGCAAAATACCGCGGTACGTGATTGGTTGACCGACAGGGGCACTCGTGGTTCGTTGTTCGGTCGTAGAAAGATTTACAGTAAATGTCTTTACTGTGCCCGTTTTAGCATTGAATATTTATATGGAATTTTACCACTGAAGGGAAATCTTAGTAGCTGAGCATAAAAAGAATAGGAGCATACTGTAACGCGTGTGAAGGCCATAAACTATATTAATTTTGGAACATAAACATACAGTATATGGCTGGTCTCGGTACTTTAAATAAAAAATACAGTACACACCAGTATTCCATTTCTCCCTAAACATTTTAAGCTTTGAAGTCTTTAACTAACGCGATACCGGAGTCAACAAGCATACTTTTAGAGTTTGATTAAAAGGGAATATAATATGGAATCGCGTATCTAAAGAAATTAACTATATAATTATATTCATGTACCGCAACACAAGAATAGTACACGCTGTACATTGTCTGTTGATAATGTTTCTGTAGTGCTTTTTCAGCACTCTCCATGTGACCTTGCTGGTGGTGCTGTGGGTTAGGTTCCTGACTCCCACGAATCCCGCTGGAACCATGACTTTTTTTTTAACAAACATTTCTTTGAAAAAATCAAACGTTTCCCTGGGTCAGAGATTAAATAAAACTTCACTCGCACCAAAGAACTTTCAGCATAGCTTTCTCCCCATTTAGATTTATTTTTCATGGGATCTTGGGATCAAACGTGGAAAGATTAGATTGTAATCGTTTTTATTTTTTAAATACATTTTAGAAAAGTCTAATCTATACTAAAAAGCTGTACACCACCTGTTTACATAATATGCTGATGTTCCAAAATTAATATCGTTTATGACCTTTATGACCTTCGTTATGCTCTTCGTTAATATCTAAGCCAGAACACATCATTATATCTCATTTTGTATTTCTTAAAAAAAAATCGTTTGCCCAGCCTAACAGTATTGTTGTTATTGTTTTTATCATGCAAAGCGCTTTGAGGAGTTAGCTTTAAAGGCGCCATATACAATAAAGTTCATTATTATTACTATTGTTAATTTGCTGGACAGAGAGGTGAACATTATTACACAGAAGAGAAAGATAGCGATTTACGTTGCATTGTGCATTGTGCTGCTGTAATACAGTTTTAAATAATTAAAAGTCTAAACAGTATCAGCTTTATTTATGGGTTTTAAATAAAGGCGATTTAAACCAATATAAATGTTTATATTGTAACGCATAAGTGACTATTCATTGTTATTAAAATGACTTAAATTCGATCATGTAGTGATATTTTGAAATATAAATTAGTTTGGTGCGAATGAAGTTTTATTTAATCTCTGACCCAGGGAAACGTTTTATTTTTTCAAAGAAATGTTTGTTAAAAAAAAAAGTCATGGCTTCGAACACACAATGTGTGATGTAGATGCCAGGATCCCAACCCACAGCGCTACCGGCAAGGTCACGTGAGGAGTGTTGAAAAAGCCCTACAAACATTATCAACAGACATAGTACAACGTGTACTATTCTTGTGTTGCGGTACATGAATATAATTATATCGTTATTAATTTCTTTAGATACGCGATTCCATATGTAATACTGGTGTGTATGTTTTCTTTAAAGTACCGAGACCAGCCATATACTGTATGTTTATGTTCCAAAATTAATATCGTTTATGGCCTTCACACGCGTTACAGTATGCTCCTATTCTTTTTATGCTCAGCTACTAAGATTTTCCTTCAGTGGTAAAATTCCATACAAATCTTCAATACTTAAATGGGCACAGTAAAGACATTAAATATACATATACATACTGTACACAGTACATTTTGCATACAGTAATATGTTAATGTTCCAAAATCAATCTCTTTTATGAGCATGTGAAAGGCATGGTGAATCGGAGATTCTCAAAAATTACTGTACTTTGCATGATTGGAATCAAATGCGTGATTGCGAAATGCTGTGGTGTTACTTTTACAAAGACGGTCAATGAAAAAAAGAATGTGGACCAGGGCAATACTTTGAGTTTACAGCTTGTCCAAGGTCATTCATTATTAATACTATTAGTAATATCTTCGTTAAAGACTTCGATGGCGACAGCTCAAACATTAGAGGTTGAGCTTTATTAGCTCCACCTTGCGGAAATTCCGGATACTAAATTTTTCTTGCAGTACTATACGAGAATTTACGGTAGCTCGCGGTAGGCTGCGTCAAGCGCACCGCAAAATAATGCGGTATCGCCCGCTTGTTTTGAATGGCTGCATCTGTACATCACCGAGTCTCTTCCACACTAGAGTCCTCTTTTGAAGGTTTATATGGTGGGAGATGGACCCTGACATGTATGAGTGTGAGTTAAAGTGAGTCTGTTTTAGTCCTAAGGAATCAGGGAACTATGGCAGCATGAGGGGCCTGGTGAGGGCTGTAAGGGCCCACTGACTAGGGAAACCTAGTATAAGAGATCAAAATAAAGGGGACAGAATGCCTTGCAGAGAGGAGTTTCAAACATGGTGCACAAACTAGTTTGGGGAAACCTAGTGTAAGAGGAAAAATAAAGGGGCTAAATGCCTTGCAGGTTTGAATTTCACCTCCAGCATCTCAGGTGTCAGAAAGTGGTTTCAAACAGTGCTTAAAAATGTATGAAGTGTTTTGTACTCTAAAAACAGAATTGTTGTGTAGGGGAAAGACTGCAGAAAACACTCATGTGCATGGTATGGATACACTCCAGCGCACACTCTGGAGTGCAGCAGTAGAGAACGCTCTCAGGACAACAGAAATAAATCTCATACCATATTATTTGTAATATCTGTTCCAGAGACACATACAGTACAGTAGTAAAATTTTACACCCGAATCTCTCCATAGAGCTGTGGTGATAGGTTACATACGGGTTACTATTACATATGTTTTAAGCTCTTAACACTCCAGGACTCAGCTTTTAAATATTGTTGTGGAAAATGAGTTTGTTAGATATTGCTACAATTCCAATACTGGCTAGAAATTCTTCAGTGTCTTGCAAAACATTTTTAACCGTATCTGTAAACACAGAGCTTTAGCTTTGGTATGATATCGGTGCATGTTCTATGCAAAATACACTGTATTTTCAGAGAAATTCTGCCATAAACAATGGGCTTTCTGATCCACATACTGCAGCTTTGATAATGATATTCATGCTCTCTACATGCTTTTCTATGTCTTTTACAAATTTGAATACATTAACATGCTTTTCTTTGCCATTCAAATCTAGTTTTGTAGAAAGAAGGGTAAAAAGGATACTTTCTATAAATTCCTTTGTACTGTATATGCAGTATATACTGTAGAATTCTTCGTCTGTGGGGTTGTGTTTGATTTGAAACTGTGAGAAACAAGAAGGAAAGGGAAGGTAAGAGGTAATTACAAGGTAACATTCTCCTTTTCCACTTTTACTTTTTTTGTTAAACAAAAGCCATATTTCTTTTTACAGTGTCAAAAATTGAGTTAAATATTTTGGCATCCACATCCTCAAGCACTGAACATTTGTATGGTGAAGTACAGGATCATCATTAATACTTTTCATTAGTTGACAAATTTCTCGTTCAGTGGCCAGCATAAGCTTATAAACTTCCTGGATTTGGGCAATGTATAATACTGCCCCCAAAAGCAGTGCTTGAGACCTGTGGATAACCCATTGGATATTCTCCAACTACTCAAGAGTGATTGATCTGACTTGGATCTTCCAGCTCATAAGTGGAACTTAGATCAATTAAAATTGTTTCTTCTCTGGAAAAAAAGTGAAACAGATTTTACCAAATTGTTCATAATGAAATGTGCATTAGGATTAACACTCTGACTTTCACTGTAAGATTTATTAATGCACATATACAGACGTAAAAAAATGATTGTGCTTTAAGGTTGAAGAAATTTCTTGATTTTATATAAAAAACAGAACAAATGTGGGACTTAACAAAATAATACATCACAGCAGGTGTTCTACTTTGACAGAAAAAAATAATTTGCCATTTGCAGGTGGTTAGTTGGCTGAAGTGTAGTGGATTCTGTTGCTTCTGTTGAATTCCTCACAGTCCACATCATCTTCCGTGTCACAGGGGGAGGTCATTGGTATTAGCATTGGTAACCAATTGTGTTAAGCAGTAGGCTTCAAAATGTATTCAAACAGTTGCTCATCTCAAGGTCTGGAGAAGGTGATGCTTTTCATTTTTTGTTTGGAGTGTGATTTCTGTTTTCTTCACACAAATTGGCCTGAGGATGCGGACCTTATTTCAAATGCTGAGGCTGCACACCGAATGAAGGAGCTTCAATTCAACCAGTAATATCTGCTGTATCTGCTACTCCCTAACTTCCCATGGATGCACTCCTCTTGAAGTCACTAAGTGACATGCTAATTGAACTCATACAGTATTTCATTCATCCTTCGGACTGAAAGCTGAAAAAAATAGATTTTATGGTATTGTATATTAATTAAAAACATAGTGAAAGTTGGAAATCTGCTTTACTATTATTTGCGGAGAAAAATCTAAATAAGGTAGCATAAATGCATCACAATGTATAATAAAGACATCTGAGATGTTTGGCACTAAAATCTTGATAACTTTAAAGTGAATTAAATAAAATGATTTTAAAGTCAGAGTGTCCAAGAAATATGTTCTTTGGGCATAGGGAAAGGGAGACGGGCCCGGGATGAATGGACACCTGCCAAAAGTTTTGATAATCTATCCTCTACTACTATAGCTTTAGAATATTAGATTCTAAGTCTGACCCATATACTGTAGATAGACCCGTGATTTCTCTGGGTTCAGTTCCTTAGTTTGGATTCTCTTTTTGATGTACAAAACTACATCTCCCTCTTTTGTCTCAAAAAGTATATTATAACCTTAGAAGATGTTCAAAGAGTAAAAAGAATGATTCATTCTTTTAGGGGAGTCTTATACAGTAAATGGACAACTTAGGGAAGATACATCTCTGCAGTCAAGGAAGAATAAAACAGAAAAGAGATTTGATAGAAATATGACTACATACATGAAACAATACAATGTGCAGTTAATGTCAACCCAGGGCCTTCTTTTACACTTAGTGTTAAAACAAAGACACAGGATCCCAATAGGAAGCTAAAGGGGAATTCATTTAGGATGTAGAATAGAAAATGCTTCTTTACACAAAACATTGTGGGTGTTTGGAAGAGCCTTCCTAGTTAAGTGGTTGAGGCTCATACTCTGGGCTGATCAAAGATAATTCAAATAGCCTCCTCTCATTTAGAATCTTTCTTATGTTATTAAATAGAACAGTCTATATAGAATAGAAGAGAAAAAAGACAGAATTCATAGGGGGTCTTTTTACCTCATTAATATGTATACCATATGCTTCGTTTCAGGTATGTGAGGTGGAAATAAAAAGAGGCATGGTGGAAGACATTTAACAGGATTCTCAAGAAAGATACCATGAAACCTGAGGCATAGGGTATGTACCACTGTGCTCTAAAGTCAAATGGGAACACTTCTTTTGTGAAGCCCCCAATGTCATTAGCAATGCCAAGTGCTGTTCAAGGACCCTGATTCGTTTTTGTTGAGTGCCTGTACCTGCTGCTTGATCTCTATTGAGCTGACAAAGATGTTACAGATGGCTGCACACCAGTGGTAACTATTATTAGCCACAGCTCTTGTGAGCAGGAGACAGGTAACGAGAATCAGGCTGTGATCAGGAAGCCAAG